>NC_142742.1:20275000-20490000 GCF_051943395.1 Hippocampus bargibanti | reverse complement strand
TTTTTTCGGTGAGGGGGCGGTCCTTTCATGACATCACGTATGGACTCGTCACCAACTCAAAAACAAGACTTCCTGAATATTCAGAGTGAGTCTTAAAATGTAAAATATAGCTATATGTGGTGGAATCTTATTAAAATACGCCCAGTAGAAGTCATTTGAAGCCATTTTACAAATTATGGACACAACTTGTGCGGAGACGTCGGTTGCCCTTTAAAAGGTGAACGATTCCAGAAGAATTAGAATATTGGTCCCGGTTCCAATCAAAGTCTTGGAAAACATTATAACGAAGCCCTAAACAATTATTTTCTCATTAGGTCGTCATGATTCACAAAGGTCACAAACTTTGGTTTCAAAATGGCAAAGTTTGCCAAATGGAGAAACATTTTCTTGCATGACAGGTTTTTTAAGGCCAATTGTGAAGTAAACATGGCTAGCAATCTTTTGAGTAATAATGAACTGAATAGTTTAGCATAGTTTTGTGAGGTTTGTTGACATTATTTCAAAACACTGAGACTGCAATTCGGACAATTTGAGGATTATTTTAGATTTTCCACTTTTCTGGAATGTAGCATTCCCCTGTTCCGTGGTATTCAGTCATATGTATGTCAGGTCAGTCCATTTCTTGTTTGCATCATCACAATGTCTCGGCCGTTGTCTTCCAGGTTAAAGATATTTCGTTCTGAAAACGAAAAAAATAAATTGTACTTCGGCATCGTTTTCAGAGACCGATTTTCAGGGATTTCGAAATTTGTACTGGCACGTTCCAGCCTGGCGTGTGATGGTAGCTGCTGGTATGGCACTCGGCTGAGTGGCCCAGGATCACTGTTCATGTCAAACCCTGAGAAGGTTATCCTGTGCATTTATGTTCCTTGCACGGGAAGAACATGCAGTCTCCAAACAGATTGGCCGCTAGTGAGGTTGAAACCGATCGGGGAAAATGACAAATAAATACAGTAAAGTCTCGTTATATCTATATCGGATATATCGATAGTCCCGGTTATATCGATACTATTTCTATGCACGCACGGAGAAAATTACATGCAAACGGGGTCGGTTATATCGCTATTTTTTCGGACTCCCTTGAATATCGATATAACGAGACTTTACTGTATAAAATAAATAAACACAAAACTAATCCAGTTTCCCATTTATGCTCGGTAATTGATGTCAACTTTCTGGGAATGTGTTAACTGCTCATGCAATTTCACAAATGTACTCTATTTTGTGACATATTTGTGGAGACCTTAAATGAATGGAAAACCTGCGCTTATTTTTGTTTTTCTTTTGAGTAGCATGCGTTGGTTTGCCTAATGTTGTGGCACTCACCATTTCCTTTCGTCTCGTCTTCCAGACTGCTAATGTGCCGCAATACATTCTCCATGGGAACCTCCTCAACTCCTTCGAACTCTCCGCCGACGCAGTCGCCCAGCACAGCCGCGACCAGTGCTCCCCGAAACCGGGACAGAGACGACGGGCCGGCCGCTGCCACCACTGCTCTCGCCATTCACCCGCCGGTCACCACACGTGTCCGTGTAAAAGAAAGTGTAAAATCACGAGTTGTTGACGCGCATAAACGATTAATGAGGACAAATGTTTAAAAATACATATACTGTATATTCAAACGAAAACAAACGTTGTCTTGTCAGTCTGTCTACTACTTCCGGGTAATGAATGACGGAATCATTTGCAGACGGCAAGCCAAGACAGACAGTCCAAATTTAATATGTACAGATAATACAGGTGGACATTGCAGCGTAGTGACTGAATTACATCAAAACATTGAATGAAAGAAAGTTGTATGTGGGTGTGAGAAAATTAACAACTCAAACGTTTTTTTAACACAAAGTCAAGGACAGACATTTTTAGAGCAGTTCCTTCATGCAACTTTTGCACATTTTCAAATGTAGTGCTGTCATCTGCTGGACAGGAGGCGTTTTGGGTTCATATCAACATTCAGGCAAATTCAATCATTTTAAATGCGATTGCAGTTTAAAAAATATGGATTATGGTGGTTGCACAAATACTAACAAAAATTCCCTAAACCGCAGACAACTAAGTCTAGACATTATTTTCATGCACAATTACAACAGACACCTCCCGACATAGTTGCGTTCATAATTTTTTAAAATCACTTCAAATCACTTCTACTGACCGCATTTTACAAAGATTCCATCCACCGCATATAGCTATATTTTTATTTTTTGAAATCCGCGCTGAATATTCAAGGGGTCTTGTCTTCGAGTTGATGAAGATGCCGGAACTTTAGGAACCACCTGAGGCAGGCCTCCCACATTGTACTTTGTTGACATTGTGGATTGAGCGAGAAATCGATACACAGGAGATTTCAAGTGCATTTTTGGGACTTTGTTTCGTCTGAAAACACTGTGTTGGGTGTGAAATTAGAAGGAAAACTATATAAATAATGTGATGGTGAATCATTGTGTGGCAGCTGATTGCGGGAACACGCATAAAGAAGGTGTAAGTTTACACAAATTCCCAGCGGTCAAACCAGCCATTTAGGTGGTATAGGAAAGACAGGTCCAACGAACCAGAGCAGGGTGGAAGGCCATAGCCAAAGCATTCATTTGTTTGAAGTGTTCATTTTGAAGGAGACTGTTTCGAAATACATGAAGCCAATATGAGAGAGTTTGGACTGAATGTTAGGTTCAAAACTGGTTAAAGCAGGAGCAATCACTACAATATTTGAAAGGAAAGTGTTCTCAACAATAGAAGGGACAGGCGCACCATACAGGCGCGCCGCCCTAACCAAAAGACCCCGGACAGTGTTTGCCAAACGGGAGAGACACTGCTACATGCATGTCCTATTCAATAAAATCGTGATTCGAAGACCATGATTAAATTCTTGACTTTATTTGAATTGCGATTCACGAAAAATTTCTAATAATAATAATAATAATACAGTGAGACCTCGGCTTACGAACACCTTACCTTACAAACTTTTCGGTTTACGAATGTCAAATTTATGACAATTAAACCTTGGAATACACACTACTTTTCGCGATACACACCCACTACGGCTGGAGGAGTGATCTTCGGATCTGTCGAAGTGATCTTCGGATCTTCGGCGGAAGCACACGACCGAATAGCGCTCCAGCCGGCGCACATTTCCACACCCTCTCTCTCTGAATTCACACGTCGATCGCCTCCGAGGAGCTTTTTGCAGATAATTTTACTATTAGGAAATGAATGCAAGATGATCCCCTAATAATCATTGTCGAGGAGAAGAAGGAGATCATTGAGAAACACGAACGAGGTTTGCGTTTGTGACGTTGCATGTGCACACTGCGGCTGTCATGTGAATCTCAGCCTGACACATCGCTCACACTGTGTGTCACTTCCCTGAGAGTAGCTTTCCACCACCATTCTACAAATAAAGAGCCCGTTACCGTCCACCATTGCTACCATCCATCGCCTAAAACCGTTACATAAAGGCGTTATTTAGTCGATGCTTTCACATGACTAATGACATCGAAATTGTCACGTGCGAGTTGACAGCTGGGGCGGGGACGCCGCTCGCGACCTCCGCCAGCTGAAGAAGACACTTCAATTTCATTTCATTTCAACGAGTCGCTGTCACCTCACCAGTGACATGATTACGACGCCTCGCGCCTCACGCCTCGCTATGACTTGTGCTGGCAAGTCCAACAGTTTGCTTTGCCGGAGGTGATTGTTAGCCGCGATCGTGTACGTTTGGTGCTTTCCGAGATCGCGAATGTGCTGGACGGATCGCCCCGCCCGCCTTCTTTTGTCGCGTTTTATTCCACGTCCGTGGAATCATCGGACTCGCACCTGTTGTTGTAATAAAATCTCTTCCAGCACCTACGGAACTCCAAGTGGATGCAGATGACATCGAGGAGCTTGTTGCTGACCATAATGAGGTCCTCAACACAGAGAATTTGCCTTCAAGGGGACAAGCAGAAGCAGGCCATTCAGGAGTTGATGTGCAGGCTTTTACTGAACAGTTCCATCCAGAAAAGGCTATGAGAATCATCAACATGATGAATGATAATGTGATGACTCAGTTTCGTAAGATTTACAAGTCAGAAAGCAACAGGTGTCAATTAAGAGCCATCAACGACTATCACAAATGTAAATAAAGTGACTTTATTATACAGTGCAGTGTATTTCTTTCATTACAATACAATAGCACATTTATTATACATAGAATAAGTTATGTTGTGTGTAGTTTTAAGGCTTATTTAGTTGAAAATTATATTTTATGGAGACCTGGGAACGGATTATTCTCATTTTAATGGTTTCCTACGGGATTTTTTTGGGGGGATACACATTTTTCGCCTTACAGACTCTGTCTGGGAACCAATTAAGTTTGTAAGCCAAGGTCTCACTGTAATAATAATAATAATAATAATAATAATAATAATAATAATAATAATAATAATAATAATAATACATTTTATTTCTAAGTGTCTTTCAAAACTCTCAAGGACACTTTACAGTCACAGGAACTCCATTCATACAGGAATGCCATTCATACATAAGTTCGTAACTTCAGTTTCAGCTAGGATAAAAGGAAAGTGTCACGTTACTTGAGGCTTGAGGGCAGGGCTAGAGTGACGAAAGGAAAGCGGGGAAAATACACGGCGTGACAATACTCGTGAACAAAAGTCTTTACTGAGACACGCATGAAAAAATGACAGCAGGATGAGGTGAGTGAGAGAGATCGGTGACGGCAGACCTGACGGCACGGAAGTAGCAAGGGTGGCTTTCAGAATACTCCGACGGAGACGGTGTAGTGCGATTGGCAAATATAGTCAGAAGGCACAATCAAGGGAATGACAAACAGCTGTGGGAACCCAGGTGCGTGATGATGGGAGGGGCCGTCTCCAGGGAGCAGCGGAGGAGGTGACAGGAGGGGCGGGGCGCGCCCAGGACGGCGACGAGATGTGACAGTGCCCCCCCTCAACGGACGCCTCTTGGCGGCCCACCAGGTTTGGAAGGGTTAGCCGCATGGAACGCCCGGATGAGAGATGGGTCGAGGATCCAGGCACGTGGGACCCACTGTCGTTCCTCCGGTCCATATCCCTCCCAGTCGACCAGGTACTGTACTCCTCTGCCCATGCGCCTGGAGTCCAGTATCTCCCGCACGGTGTAGACCGGTCCGTCGGCCAACATCCGGGGGGGAGGTGGGGGGGTGGGCGTGGCTGCTAAGGAGCTGGTTTCCACTAAGTGAGGAGGGAGATGTGGAATACGGGGTGGATCCTCATGGTGGGTGGCAGCCGGAGCCTCACCGAGACCGGGCTGAGGATGGCCTCGATGGGGAAGGGACCCGTGAAGCGTGGGCCCAGCTTGGCTGAAGACCCTGCCAGCCGAAGGTCCCTCGTGGACAGCCACACCTCCTGCCCGACCTGGTAGTTGGGTGCCTGTCTCCGATGACGGTCCGCCACCCGCTGGTTCCGGGATGCGGTGCGTGTCAGGGCGTCCCTGGTCTCCTTCCAGACTCGGTGGGCCCATCTGAGGTGATGTTCAATAGACGGGACCTCCACCTGGCCCTCCTGTGTGGGAAACAAGGGTGGCTGATAGCCACAGGCAGGCATGAATGGGGACCGACCTGTGGCTGCGGAGACCAGGGAGTTGTGGGCGTACTCCACCCAGGTTAGGTGCAGGGCCCACGACGCCGGGTTGTGGAGGCACACGCACCGGAGGGCCGCCTCCAGGTCCTGGTTCTTCCTCTCCGTCTGTCCGTTGGTCTGGGGATGGTATCCAGACGACAGGCTCGCCGACGCCCCTAGGGATCGACAGAAACGTTTCCATACCTTGGACACGAACTGCGGTCCCCGGTCCGACACGATGTCCGTCGGAATCCCGTGGAGACGGACGACGTGGTTAACCAGGGGTTGAGCCGTCTCGATGGCGGACGGCAACCTGGTTAACGGGACGAAGTGGGCCGACTTGGAGAATCGGTCCACAACGGTGAGGACGACCGTCTTGCCACGGGAGGGGGGGAGGCCTGTCACGAAGTCGACGGAGATGTGAGACCAGGGTCTGGACGGCACCAGTAGCGGCTGGAGGAGTCCTGCCGGGGGCTGATGGGAGGCTTTCCCACAGGCACAGGTCGGGCAGGCCTTCACGAAGAGGGTGATGTCCCTCCGGAACCCCGGCCCCCAGAACCGTTGGGCGATGAGTTGGGTCGTCCTGTTGACCCCCGGGTGACAAGCTATCTTGGAGGTGTGCCCCCAGACGAGCACCTCCGTGCGAAGAGGGGGGGGACGAACAGGCGATCCTTAGGACAGCCCCTGGAGATGGGGGTCGTCCCCTGGGTTTGCTGAACTTTTCTCTCAACCTCCCACCTCAGGGCACCCAGGATGCGTTGGGCCGGCAGATGTTGGTGGTGGTCGCCACCCTTTCTGCCGGCTGATGGATGCGGGATAGGGCATCGGGCTTGGTGTTCTGTGACCCCGGGCAGTAGGTGAGAGAAAAGTTAAACCGGGTGAGGAAGAGTGACCATCGGGCCTGTCTAGAGTTTAGTCTCTTGGCCGACCGGATGGCTGCCAGGTTTTTATGGTCCGTGTCGACGGTGAAGGGGTGTTTCGCTCCTTCAAGCCAGTGTCTCCATTCCTGCAGGGCCAGGACGACCGCCAGCAGTTCCCGGTTGCCGACGTCGTAGTTGGCCTCGGCGGGGCTGAGCCGGCGGGAGAAGAAGGCGCATGGGCGTAGCTTCTGGTCCGTGGGAGAGCGCTGGGACAGGACAGCCCCTACTCCGGACTCGGATGCGTCAACCTCGACCGTGAACGGGAGATCCGGGTCGGGATGACGCAGAACAGGGGGGTTGGTGAAGGCAAGACAGAGGCGGTTGAATGCCCCCTCAGCGTCGAGCGTCCACCTGAAGGGAATCTTGGAGGACGTGAGGTTAGTGAGGGGGAGTGCCTTCTGATTATACCCGCGAATGAAGCGGCGGTAGAAGTTGGCAAACCCCAAAAACCGCTGGAGCTGTTTGCGCGTCTTCGGGATCGGCCATTCCACCACCGCTTTAGTCTTAGTGGGGTCGGCCCTGAGCTGCCCCTGCTCCACGACGAACCCTAGGAAGGACAGAGAGCGGACATGGAACTCGCACTTCTCTGCCTTCACGTAGAGCCGGTTTTGCAGGAGCCGCGCCAGGACCCGTCGGACGTGTTGCCGGTGCTCCTCTGCAGAACGAGAAAAAATAAAAATATTATCCAGATAAACGAAAACAAAAACATTGAGGAAGTCCCTGAGCACATCATTGATCAAGTTCTGGAAGACGGCGGGCGCGTTCATGAGTCCGAACGGCATCACCAGATACTCAAAATGTCCTAACGGTGTTTTAAATGCAGTTTTCCATTCATCCCCCTCCCGGATGCGGACCAAGTGGTACGCACTGCGGAGGTCTAATTTGGAAAAAATGGTTGCGGACTGAAGGGGCGTGAAGGCTGAGTCCATGAGGGGGAGGGGGTATTTGTTTCGGATGGTGATGTCGTTCAGACTCCGGGAGTCGACACACGTGTTGTGTCCGGAGGAATGAGAGAGGAGAGTTGCTTTGTCAACGTGTTTATTGTGCCACCATCTTAATCTACCTGCGGTCGTGACGTCACCGCTGCTTTACGACCTGTCGCAACATTCTGTAGCAGTGTGACAAATGCTACATTTACCCCCCTCCCTGAAGGAACCAAAAACACTCTGTAACAAGGGAAACCGGGTAGACTGCCATTTTCCCTGCTTAGCCGTGTGGGTTATTCTGCCACGCGATAGGCTAAGCACTGGCTAGGGTCTGAACATTCAAAATCGGTGATAATTGTCCAAATACCGAGGGCAAAGGCGAACGCGAGCTGGCCGAGGCTCTGGCCCCACAGGCACGGCTGGTTCACCACGCTCTTCGAGGCGTCCCATCGGTGTTCTCTGATGTGTGACAGGACGTTAGTAGTCTTTGCCTGAGAAGTCGTTCGAGGGGGTCGGTGCCGCCACTCTCCTTAGGCGGCTGGCATGCCAATGGGACCCGTCAGCCAGACAGAAGGTGGTCGGTCCGAGTTGGGCGGTAATCTGGACTGGTGCTGTCCAGAATGAGTCCAATTTGTGAGAGCAGCACGGCCGGCGAATGCGGACCCAGTCCGACACAGTAAGTATGCGTTGCTTCGTCCGGCGCTTCTCGTTGGGCCCTCTGCTGGCTGAGGAAGAGTAGGGCAGGCCGTCTGCTTGGTTGGAGCTTTCTCCACCGCCGTTGGCCTGGGGGTGAATTGTGGCACGCGCATTGTCAGAGATAGAAAAGCCGAGTGCACAAAACAAGTCCAAGCCCAAGAGGTTGGCGCCATGACGGGATATTTGGAAGGTGAAGGGGGGGAGAGTCCTCGAGCCATAGCGCACTGTGAAGGTGGCAGTGCCCACCATACCAATCTTAGTTTGGCCATAGCCAAACAAGTCCTCAGCGTTGGCCTCGATCTGGAGATGAGGAAATAGCCGTCGAACTGTGGACACGTTCAACAGTGACCTGCAGGCTGCCGTGTCGAGCAGGAGTGGTAAGCTCACTCCATCCAGTTCCACTGTGCACCACTTGAATGGCTTGGCGCGCGAGCCCACGCAGTGGATGGTGGTTCGCCTCGGCTGGTCTGGTGAGCGGCGTGGCGGGTATGTTGACGTGGGAGCAGAGCGGCACATCCTGGCGAAGTGGTTCCTCCTTCCGCAGTGCTGGCATCTCTGTCCAATGGCTTTGCAAGTTGGCGCGCGTGTGGGGTGCCAGGCAGACCCACAGTTGGCACAAGGTCTGCGTGTGTTGGCCCGTTGATGTCTGACGACATTTATCTCAGTACGGTCGTAGGTGAAGGTGGGAGCAGAGCGGCACATCCTTGCGAAATGATTCATCTTCCCGCAGCGTTGGCATCGTTGTCCGGTGGCTCTGCAAGTGGGCGCACGTGTGGGGTGCGAGGCTGACCCACAGTTGGCACAAGGCGTGCGTGCATCGGCCCCTTGACGTCTGGCCACATTTATCTCTGCACCGTCGTATGTAGAGGTGGAGTCGTAGGTGGCGGTGGCTTCTGGGAGTGGCGAGGTTGGAGCAACAATCTGTGCCAATGCGGGAGAGTGTGAAGGTGTGGGTGGGTTCACAAGCCGAGCCGTTAGTTGTGCTGCGTTCTCCAATTGGAACGCCATCTCCACAGCCTTCGATAGTGGGAGGTCGTCAGGGGACAATAACAGTTTCTCCCGCAGTTTGGGATCAATCGTGTGCTCGGCGAGTTGATCCCTAATCATTTCCTCCTCCAAGCGGCCGAATTTACAGAGGCCCGCTAAACACCGCAAGTCGGCAACGTAGTGGTGTACCGACTCGCCTGTTCGTTGCCGTCGTTGACGGAAGGCAATCCGCCGGACAATCACGCCCTGAGGTGGGGCGAAATGTCGGGCCAAGAAAGTGACACGATCCCCGTATGTCTTCGCGGGTCCAAGAGAGCGAAAAATGCGCTGCCCCTCACTACCTAAACTGTGTATTAGCATAGCCGTTCGGCGTGCTTCGCTTGCCTCGTTTAGTCCGGTCGCCGTCAGATACGTCGTAAACGAGTCATTCCAGCGGGACCACGGGACTGGTGGCTCACCGGGGAGCGCAAGGAACGAGGGGAGGGGAGCTGTGTAGAAGTCCATCTTCGTCGCCAATGTTGTGTCCGGAGGAATGAGAGAGGAGAGTTGCTTTGTCAACGTGTTTATTGTGCCACCATCTTAATCTACCTGCGGTCGTGACGTCACCGCTGCTTTACGACCTGTCGCAACATTCTGTAGCAGTGTGACATATGCTACAACACGGACGCAGGGTTCCGTCCTTCTTGTCAATAAAGAAGAACCCTGCGCCCAACGGAGACCGTGACGGCCGGATGAGTCCCGCCGCAAGGGAGGAGTCTATGTAAGTGCTCAGGGCTTCCCGTTCAGGTTGTGAAATGTGAAAAAGTCTGGAGTCCGGTAATGGAGCCCCTGGCTGCAAGTCGATGGCACAGTCATACGGTCGGTGGGGTGGAAGGGATTGGGCGTTGTCTTTGCTGAACACCTCCCGCAGGTCATGGTAGCATTGTGGCACACCCTTGAGGCAGATGGCCTCAGGCGGGCCAACGCGGGAGGGGTCTCGCCCTGCCGTAGCCGACCGCAGGCAGTTGGCGTAGCAGTAGGGGCTCCAGCCCTGAATGGTGGGACTCTCCCAGGAGATGGATGGGTTGTGGGTATTGAGCCAGGGGAGACCCAATACCAACGGCGCATTCCGGGAGGGCATAACTAAAAATTGGCGGTGCTCGACGTGGTTCCCCGCTACCCGGAGTTTTAGCGGGGCAGTGAGATGGGTGACTCGGGCTAACAGTCTGCCGTCCAGGTCGACGATCTCCTTCGGGGGATGGAGATCGATCAGCTGGCAGCCCAACGAGTCCGCCAGCTGGGGGTCAATGATGCACCCGTCGGCCGAGTCCACGAGGGCCCGCACGGTTTGGGAGCTGGACGGGCCGATTAATTCGCTGTCCAGCTCCAACCGCGTAACGGGGGTCGTGGCTTTCACCTCCAGAGGTCGCTGTGGTCGCCGTTTCGACGGGGACTTGCGTGGACCTGAGGTCTTTGGCTGGGGGCCTTGGGTGCGATGAGCCCCGGGGATAGTGCGGTCGTTCCCTCCCCCTATGATCATGGGTTCGGGGGATTCCTCCAGGCGCCGCACGCGCTCACTGCCGGGTGTGGTAGATCTGGACCGGCTTCGGGGCTTGTCGAGCCGTCGCCCGCACTGCTCCCTCTGTCGCTCACGAAGACGGTGATCCAGGCCGATGACTATGGCGACCAGGTCGTCGAAGGGTAGCCAACTCGACCTTGAGATCGGTGTTCAATTCGCGACAAAACACCCCCCTCAACGCTCGGTCGCCGTAGCCACTGCCAGCGGCCCGAATGCGGAAGTCGACGGAGTATTCCGCGGCTGAACGGGCCCCTTGGACGCAGTCCAGTAGTCTCCCCTCAGCTTCGGACTCCGTCACCGGATGATGGAAAACCCGGCGTAACTCGGCGACGAAGTCCGGGTACGAGGTGCGCAGCTCCGGTCGGGACTCTCGGATGGCCAGCATCCACGTCTCGGCTTCTCCCGTGAGCAGGCTGGTGATGAAGGCTACCTTCGCCTCATCGCTAACGCAGGTGTATGGATGTTGCTCAAACACGAGCGTGCACTGCATTAAAAACTGAGCGCAGCGCCCGGTTTCGCCTGCGTAGCGTGAGGGAAGAGGTAGTTAAAGAGCGTGCCTACTCACAGGTGGGGAAGACTTGGCTGTGAGGGTGGAGATGCGTGCCTCAGCTGCCTCGAAGCGTTGAGCCAGCATGGTGGTAATTTGGCTGATGGCTCGGGCCAGCTGGCTCGAACACTCCGCTTGCACGGTCAGGGCGGCGAGGAATCTGTCTTCGCCGGTGGGATCCATAGGTGGTCGGAGTATTATGTCACGTCACTTGAGGCTTGAGGGCAGGGCTCGAGTGACGAAAGGAAAGCGGGGAGGTTGGATCCAAAATACACGGCGAGACAGATACTCGTGAACAAAAGTCTTTACTGAGGCACGCATGCAAAAATGACAGCAGGATGAGGTGAGTGAGAGAAATCGGTGACAGCAGACCTGACGGCACGGAAGTAACAGGGTGGCTTTCAGAATACTCCGACGGAGACTGTATTGCGCGATCGGTAGATATAGTCAGAAGGCACAATCAAGGGAATGACAAACAGCTGTGGGAACCCAGGTGCCTGATGATGGGAGGGGCCGTCCCCAGGGAGCAGCGGAGGAGGTGACAGGAGGGGCGGGGCGCGCCCAGGACGGCGACGAGATGTGACAGGTGGTGGAGAAACTAGAGATGTGGAGATATGCCCTGGAAAGGAGAGGAATGAAGATCAGTCGCAGCAAGACGGAATATATGTGTGTGAATGAGAGGGAGACAAGTGCAAGAGTGATGCTACAGGGAGAAGATATAAAGAAGGTGGATGATTTTAAGTACTTGGGGTCAACTGTCCAGAGCAATGGAGAGTGTGGAAAAGAGGTGAAGAAGCGTGTCCAGGCAGGCCGGAGCGGCTGGAGAAAAATGTCAGGTGTGATGTGTGATAGAAGGGTTTCAGCTAGGATTAAAGGAATAGTGTATAAAACAGTGGTGAGACCAGCCATGATGTTTGGACTGGAGACAGTGCCACTGAAGAAAAGACAGGGAGCAGAGCTGGAGGTAGCAGAGCGGAAGATGTTGAGGTTTTCTTTGGGAGTGACCAGGTTGGATAGAATCAGGAATGAATACATTAGAGGGACAACTCATATTAGAGGCTTTGAAGAGAAAGTCACAGAGGCCAGACTGAGATGGTTTGGACATGTCCAGAGGAGAGAGAGTGACTATATCGGGAGAAGGATGCTGAGCCTTGAACTGCCAGGCAGGAGACCGAGAGGAAGACCGAAGAGGAGGTTTATGGATGTGGTCAAAGAGGACATGAAGGTAGCTGGTGTGAGAGAAGAGGATGCACAAAACCGGGATAGATGGAGGACATTGATTCGACATTCGATAGTTGGAGGACATTGTGGCGACCACTGAAGGGAAAAGCCGAAAGGAAAAGAAGATTGTATGTGTATGTATGTTTCATGTACGAAGTTTACAGATTTACAGGACAGGTGAACACTTTCTTCATTACACATTTAAAATCACTCTCCTTTGTTTGTAAGGTGTACGCAGGGATTAAATTTAGATTTTATATGTGTATGTGTAAGTGGTTTAAAAATTCCCTTTCTTTAAAAGACTCATTTAATCTTAAAGTGCATTACTATATTTTTCAGTACCAATTAAAGTTTTGTGCCTTTGTACAATCAGTGGGATCAGTTGCAATGCATATTTGTGAATGATAAAAGTAAATTGCACATTTGTCTAAGGAAATATGAGGTGTTTCATGAAATGTTTTGTAAAAGGATAGTTCATTAAATGTCAATATTTTCCTAATGTTCGTGTGCTTCTTTACACCAAAACAAAGGAAATACATGATATTTGTGCTATTTTTAGCAGAGTATGGTATAATTTTAATGGTCCGGCCCACTTAACATCTCCCTAGGCCTAGGCTGTATGTGGCCCGCGATGCAAAATGAGTTTGACACCCCTGGACCAAACGGTCATTAAGTCAAAAGGATCATAAGTCGAAATCCATTCAAAATGTTGAATAGAGACTCGGTGCTAAATGACTTGCAAACGACCTGATTCGGATGCCACGGGGGCTGTTGGCCGGTGGCCTGGGTCACCGGTATTCTACCATTGGCCCTCTCCCCGGCCTTATCCCTTTCTCCGCACCAACGTGAGGCCCGACCCCGCGGCCATCTGCGGCACCGACGCCACCGACCTGCCACCTCGCCTTGAATCAGAACGAACTGTCTCAAACAGGCGGCAACGCCGGCCGCCGGCCCGCTTTTGCGTTCTCGTCTTTCTCGTCGCGCCGATCTCGCCGCGGCGGCATCGCGGCGGGCACTCCCCCCTCCGGTGCCATCACACGGATTGCTGTGCGTTCCCGCCCCGCGCGCCGACGCCAGAGCGCCGACACGCCTCGGCTCTAGTCCTAGCTGGGCCGCGGCCGGCGTCGGAGGACCCTCCCCATTCTCGTCGGGGCGGTCCCGTGTGCCTGAGCGCCGACGGCCACCCGCCTCGGCTCTAGTCTTGACTGCACCACGGCCAGTGTCATAGACGCTCCCCACTCCGGTGCCATCACATCAGTGACGTGCGGTGAGGTTCATGGCTGGTGAGGTACTGACATCATCACAGTCAGATTTACAAACATATAAACTCTACAGAGTCGCTTATTCACCATTTGATTGGCAACAGTTAACGTGTTTTGTTTAAAATGTCATGTCAGCATTCTTTATATAGACTGTAGCATAGAAAAAAGAAAAAAAAACGTTATTATTGTGTAACCTTTACTTGTAAATGAAGTCCATGCGCCGCTCCATCTGAAGAAAGGCAACGATAACTTCTTTGTAGAAGCCTTCCTTATCTTTCTTCAGTTTTAAAAGTCTCTCTGTTTCTTTCAATTTAGATATGTAATCCTCCATTCTGAAAATAAGGCCAAGCAACACGAAAAAATGACTGGATGGTTGCACTTAACTTGCTAACTGTTTACTGTAGCTTGCTCTCACTAATTCTATTATTCTGCAGCAGAGGAGTCGCAGGAAGAATCTGTAATCACCAGCGCCCCCTGTCATGAGGCAGGAGAACTGTGTGCTTCCCCTATGCACAAGTTTTGATAAAAATAAAATAAAATAAACACTATAGTACAGTGTTTATAATGTAAAGTGACTCTACATTATATACACCAGCTAAACTGTAGAAATTTAGTTCATATACTAAGTGTTTGAACACTTTAACAGCGATATGCAAAGGGACAGCAATGCAGTCTCACTGCAGAGCAAGCCAGCACAGTTAGCATCGTCATTGCGCAATCCATGGTGAGGCTCAGCCGGCTGCTGCCTCACCGCTCGTCTCTACTTAGTATTTGAACGGTAAATACGAAAATTCAGCGATTTTGAAAACAAATCCAAACATTGTGAAGTTAAATGGAAAAGAACTTTAAAGTACAAATCGCTTAATAAATATAACTGTTTAATTTATTTTCTCATTTGATATTTCTATGATGACAGGTGAGGCATGGCCTCACCTGCCTCCCCTGACTGCACGTCAATGCATCACATGGTCGATTGCTGTGCGAGAGTGAGGTGCTGGCCGGCCGGCCAAAATTGTCGTACGCGTTGCCGGACTGCTAGCGCATTGCAGTGCCAGGCATTGAATTAAAATATAAAAAAAAATAGGATGTGGTAGTCGTGGTCGTAAGTACGGGTGGTCGTAAGTCGCGCCAGTCATATTTCGGTATTAAGAGAATGATGCTGAGCCTTGAACTGCCAGGCAGGAGACAGAGAGGAAGACCAAACGTGAGGTTTATTGAAGACAAAACAGGGTTAGATGGTGGACAGTGATTCGCTGTGGCGACCCCTGAAGGGAAAAGCCGAAAGGAAAAGCACAAGATCAGTGGTGATTCAGATATTTTTAGGCCGGCAAAGAAGGCTTTGCAGGCCTTGGCGGTCCACCACTGATATGGACTCAATAACTCGTTGCATATCGGACAAAAAAGCAGAGAGTCTATCTCAACATGTTCCGTATAGCTAAGTTATTGAGTAAGCCAGCATCGTTCGTGTCATGTGTTCTCTCCATGTTTTTAAAGAGTTTGATGGTTCTCTTTATTTGTAAGTAGGTTCGTTGTCAGATCTCCCAGGCAGGTGACGCGCAGAGCTTGATCGCGGCGTGGAGTCGAGCAAGTCGTGCTGTGAAACTCCGTGCGATGCTGAGCAGGTCTCTGCGAGCGGTGTGTCTGTCCGGGTCTGAGTCCGAGATGAGTCTGAGATGATTCTGCCCCGTGATTCGCCCATTCTCTCTGTCCCGCGTCAGCTCCTTTTATAAAATTTTCAAGCGTGTGCTATGCGTCAGGGTGAGACGCACATCAAGAAGATCAAGGAATTGAAAGACATGAAAGGGTTGAAAGGCGCACTTCAAAATCATACACACGTGTGACGCCACAGGGCTCCCCTCCTGGATCCGAAGTCGGTGAAAGCGATGAAGGAAAAAGAAATAAAAACAAAAGTCATTCTGCGACACGGTGAGGCCAGGCAAGATGACGGTCACCGGGCATGGCAGGCGTCGGTGGGGAGGTTGCCGAGGAGGTTTCGTGGTGCCTGAAGTCGTTGTACGGGAGCACGGCAGAGAGTGCTCTAAGACTGCCAGTTTGAGTCAATCGATGGAAACTTTCCTCGCGGCCGTCGAGTCAATGCCGGAAGGTCTTCTCACCGTGAATTGTTCGGCTGGGATCAGTCAAGTCGGAGAATCGATGAGGGATTGTGAGGACGAAGGTGCGTGGGGTTGGCCATGCTGCCGGGCACGGACAGGCTGGTCATCGGCGACGGTGGCGATGATCGCGCTGCCATGGCGCTCTGCAGGACGCTGAGGAAGCACACTGACGTCGGCGGCCGTGTCGGCCATGAAGCGTCTTCCCGAAGTCCGATCGTGGACATAAGTGATGTCCGACGATGTCCGATCGTGGACATATACGATGTCCGATCGTGGACATAAGCGATGTCCGACGATGTGCGATAGTGGACATATACGATGCAGCTAGTTGCAGAGTCGCCAGGCGAATTGAACGATGTTGGCCATCAGGGTGCGGCAGGTTTCACGGTGGGGTCGGGGCGCCCACGGGTGGTGGCGGCCCATCGGGAGCTCGGCTCGAGGGGTCTTGCTGTGAATATGCCGGGCTTACGGGCGGCTGGGAAATCTGGGTGTTTCCATTTAGAGAGTTGATTGGGCTGAGGAGGAGGGAAAAAAATCCTCCTGGCTAGCTCGCCAATAGAGTTTGATGGTTCTCTTTATTTGTAAGTAGGTTCGTTGTCAGATCTCCCAGGCAGGTGACGCGCAGAGCTTGATCGCGGCGTGGAGTCGAGCAAGTCGTGCTGTGAAACTCCGTGCGATGCTGAGCAGGTCTCTGCGAGCGGTGTGTCTGTCCGGGTCTGAGTCCGAGATGAGTCTGAGATGATTCTGCCCCGTGGTTCGCCCAATCTCTCTGTCCCGCGTCAGCTCCTTCTATACAATTTTCAAGCGTGTGCTATGCGTCAGGGTGAGACGCACATCAAGAAGATCAAGGAATTGAAAGACATGAAAGGGTTGAAAGGCGCACTTCAAAATCATACACACGTGTGACGCCACATGTTCTCCATGGCAGGAGCAGTTTGGTTGTAAGAAACACAACATATTTAATTTTTCAAAAATTTTGAATAATAACAATGTGCAAAAAGTCCACAAACATCCTCATTGTGTTTTATAAGTCCTAAACTACACAATTCTTTGAGTTGCTTGTCGTTGTGGTAGAAGCGGCAGGGCCAGAGAGGGAAGAGGAGGTGGACGACGACGATGAGGAGGGGGAGGAGGAGGAGGAGGAGGAGGAAGAAGAAGAAGAGGAGGAGGAGGAAGGGGAGGTGGTTGTGGTGGTGCCGGTTTGCTGTTTGGAAGCCAATGACTGCAGCATAATTAAAGATGGCGGACTCGGATGAATTTAGACTCAAGCGGTTAATGGTAAGCAAATTGCTCCAGGTGTTCGATTACTTCTGGGCATTAACCAGCAGGTCAATTTATATATTGCACCCGGCTACAAAGCGTTCTCAGTGCTCATTGTTGGTTTTCTCACAGCGTTCATTTGGCTGCTTAGGCTAAAGCTAGTTCGCTAGCAACTATGTGACGAGAGCACGCTGTTGTTTTGCCGTGCTACGAAATGTAGCTGCAACATCGCTGGACGCACACTTTCCACCTATCATATCAATACATCAAACAAACAGTCCACGGTGCCATTGTGAGTCATAAAATGTAGTTGTCCAGAAATGTAACGTTTTGCACGGTGTTCCCCCCGCCCCACAAACCTTTCACAAGGGGGCTTGCATGGACGACGAAAACGGCGTTCTATACTGTATATATTCAAATATCCTCGTTTAAGTCTGGCAATTGACTATACTTTATATTACCAGTTCATTCAAACCCCCAAAAATCTAATGGTTAAAAACTCCCACTGTAAACGAGAAACAACGTGGGGCCTGCAGTGTGTCGTTTTCATTGTAGTTATTTCACCTACAGTGTCTCGGTTTTTTCTATTTCTATTCTGTTCCCAAACTGCCCTATTAACTTGTATATAATATAATTTAAACGGTCCTCTTTCTTTTAAAATTCGAGTAATACCCTTCATTCACACCCAAAGCACCCAAAATCTCTATGGCCCTAACTCGGAGCATAGAAAAGTGTTCCGTTGCTGGCTTCATATGTTTGTGGACGACATCAGTTGAGCAATGTTGCTGACATGTGTGGTGATTGCGGGGATCTAAAGTTTGAGACAAGTGAGTTGAAAGAAACCCACTAGATTACACTTCCTCATCTCGTTTTGTAGCAAATAGTCCGAACTCTGTTATATTTTTTACATATTTTTAATTTTTGTATACACTTGTACTATATTCTGCAGTTTTTGGGCAACATTGGATCTGATTGGATTTACCTTTATTAGTCTTGCAGTGGCCAAATTTACATTTCACAGCAGCAAAGTTATGAAAGGAAGATGAATGAAAGAAGTAGCATTGTTGCTTGTATACACATGTATGTTGTTCACACACTCGGACGTTCATACAGGACATATACGATACCATAATTGTTTCACTGTTCTCATTAATAAAAGTATGTTAATCCCTTAATGGTTTTGTTCAGTTGATGTTTGATATGGACGTAAAGACGTAAAGCCAATAAGTTTGCCCACCCACGCTCGAAAAAATATTGATCTGAATGACTCACTTTATCCACATTGTGCTGGTTGGTATATTTCTGGCCCATATCTTTATCGTAAAACACAGTCCATCATAAAAGAGAATAACTGCGAATAACTGCTGCCAACTCAACACACATTTTCTAGGCCCTTTACGTGCCCAACAAGGTACCTGACATAATACACAAAGGCAACACAGCTTCCTGAGGACCCCTTAGTTGTCCAAACAGTTACCTGACAAAATACACCAAGTAAAACTTGCATGTAGTAGTAAGCACTCATATGAAGCACAAGCTGAATCTTTGGCCATTTGGATGTATTGCCATCTACACAGATGGAATGCAATGATGCCTTTGCCCTTCCTAGCTTAACTTTGCCATAGGAACGCAGCTAGAAGGGCCGTATCGTGTCTACCTATTCATATTTCATCCATCCACCCATCCATTTCCCAGACCGCTTTATCCTCATTCAGGTCACGAGGGGTGCTACAGCCTATCCAGCTGTCTTCGGGCACTATTTGTAGGCATATTCTCGAGCACGCAAATAAAGAAGGTTACTAATATGAAATACATAAAATTCAGTGACGTAACGCCACCTGCTTAGAACAAAAATAGGGATTAGCTCTCCTCCAATTGTGAATACTTATTTAAACAGTATATTACAAGAGTTAGCAATGAGACAGGAGAAGTAAAAAATAAATAAATACGAAATTGGATTTACCTTTACTAGTCTCGCAGTGGAGAAATTTACATTACAGAGCAGCAACGTTATGAAAGGAAGATGAAAGGAATTAAAGAAGTAAAAAAACAAAATACATGAGCTGCTGGAAAGGCAGCCACTCTCTCGCCATCCTGAAGTCAAAACAACAACAAAAAACTAAATAACAAATAATACGACAACACAAAGAAACTGAGTCACACAGAAATGACATTCCGTTTGGTAAAATAAATACAAATCTACCCCATTGGCTGCTACTGTGCACTGCTGTATGGCAGTAAACATGCTTTTGCCTTTGTGTTCACTTTGTGAATGGAGCGGGAAGATACTAGCTTGCCGATTACTTGCATGATGAAGACAGGGATGAGAATTTTCCGCCGATCGGCGGATTTCCAACTTTTTCAGACCGAATGACCAGATAAAAATAAATATGTATTCTCGCTTTTTCGCTGTTCATTTCTTGTTTCGGCTTGTGTTGGCAGAAATCGCAGTTTTGATTGGATGATACTGACGCCGGTTGGCGGAAAGCACCATTTTAATTAGATGATCTTAACTTTGGTGCCGTTGATGTTGAAACAGGTAAACGCCCCCTTTTGAATAAGCGGACGAGTAAAAACAAATCAGGCTGATTCGCCTTTGTGGAGAGAAAAGGTTCTAATTTGATAGATTCTAATTTGCAATGAAACTATAGAATCGATGAAGCAGTCGAATATCAGTGGCACTATGACAAGCCGCATGCTAACGTGAGCATCGATATACTACTGGCAGCAGAAAGCAAGTGTGCAAGCTAATGAGCAGTGTGCATGCCAGCGAGAAGTAAAATTACATATGTACCTGGCAAATTGACTTTTTATTCCGATAGTTTGGCTGGATTTTTACCAAGGAGCAGAAAACCATTCATATTAATGTTGAGTATTATCACAAAGGTATTTTAAATAATACATTCTGACATTTTGTTGAAATCATATATATATATACGTGTGTGTGTATATTATGTATGTATATGTGTAAACTCTGGGAAAGAGTAGTTGAAGCTAGACTAAGAGCAGAAGTGAACATTTGTGAGCAGCAGTATAGCTTCATGTCAAAAAAAAAGAGTATGACAGATGCAGTGTTTGCTTAAAGAATGCTGATCGAGAAGGTCAGAAGGAATTGGATGGTGTCTTTGTAGATCTGGAGAAAGCGTATGACAGGGTGCCCAGAGAAGAGCTGTGGTATTGCATGAGGAAGTCTGGAGTGACAGAAAAGTATGTCAGAGCGGTGCAAGACATGTATCATGACTGTAAGACAGTTGTGAGGTGTGACTGAGGAATTCAAGGTGAAGGTGTGACTCCACCAGGGGGCAGCTCTGAGCCCCTTCTTGTTTGCTATGGTCTGCTATGGAGGAATCTCCTTGGACCATGATGTTTGCAGATGACATTGTGATCTGTAGCGAGAACGGGGAGCAGGTGGCGGAGAAACTAGAGATGTGGAGATATGCCCTGGAAAGGAGAGGAATGAAGATCAGTCGCAGCAAGACGGAATATATGTGTGTGAATGAGAGAGATCAAAGTGCAAGAGTGATGCTACAGGGAGAAGATATAAAGAAGGTGGAGGATTTTAAGTACTTGGGGTCAATTGTCCAGAGCAATGGAGAGTGTGGAAAAGAGGTGACAAAGCGTGTCCAAGCAGGCCGGAGCGGCTGGAGAAAAATGTCAGGTGTGATGTGTGATAGGGGGGTTTCAGGTAGGATGAAAGGAAAAGTGTATAAAACAGTGGTGAGACCAGCCATGATGTTTGGACTGGAGACAGTGCCACTGAAGAAAAGACAGGAAGCAGAGCTGAAGATGTTGAGGTTTTCTTTGGGAGCGACCAGGTTGGATAGGATCAGGAATGAGTACATTAGAGGGACAACTCATATTAGAGGCTTTGGAGAGAAAGTCAGAGAGGCCTGACTGAGATGGTTTGGACATGTCCAGAGGAGAGAGAGTGACTATATCGGGAGAAGGATGCTGAGTCTTGAACTGCCAGGCAGGAGACCGAGAGGAAGACCGAAGAGGGGGTTTATGGGTGTGGTCAAAGAGGACATGAAGGTAGCTGGTGTGAGAGAAACCGGGATAGATGGAGGACATTGATTCACGGTGGCGACCCCTGAAGGGAAAAGTCGAAAGGAAAAGAAGAAGAAGATATGTGCGTGTGCCCAGCCCCCCTCGCCTCCCTGTGTAGAGGAGATCACAAGCGTATACCTCTATGCCGCGGGTCAAACGCAAGGCCAGATCCGGCCCGCCACATCATATTATGTGGCCCCCCACGAAAGAAAATCATGTTTGGCAGCTAGCATGGTCCTTGTTAAAAATGTACTCAAATGTCAATTTGTTATGTGAGTAAATGACGTTGTGATTCTGCAGTAATATTGTTATACTTGCAATAATAATGCGATTAAATATGTTTGTGGTTTCACTGTCATAATGGCCCTCCGAGGGAAGACGCCACTCAAAAGTGGCCTGTGATTTAAATGGGTTTGACACACCTGCACACGATTCATGCAACATGATGCATCTGTTAACTCAGTCTTTTCTGTTCTCCTCAGCACGAGCAACAGCAATCCAGAGTCTTTGATCAGGTGATGGGGTTGGGAGACTTTGCTGACACCTCCCAAGGCTCAAACACCTCCTCTCAGAGCGGCGGTCTGGAGGGTACAAAGGTTGTGGCTGAAATTTCAGGATTCGAGGCACCACATCCTGCAGATGAGTGCAGCAGTAACAGCAACAGCAGCAGCAGGCAACAGGAAAAGATTGGTGAGGGGGTGGAGGAGTCGTCATGTCCTCGCATTGCTTCCCCTGCCACTGACCAGCGCTCCTCGTTTACCATAGGACCCAGCGAAGGAGGCGGTAGTGGCGAGGAAGGATTTGATAATGCCTTGGATGGCCTTCCTTCATTTGGTCCTGAGGAAGAAGAGGAGGAGGATGAGGACTGGCACTTTGCTCTGCCACTGGAGACACTGCAGGATGATGACTGTGGCAAATCAAAATGTAAAAATAATCAATCGAGAGAGGAGGATAAAAAAAATCAAGACGATTGTTCTCCTCAAGAGCCCAGGGAGGAAGTCGTGAAAGAGCTAGAGAGGGAAGTGATGAGTTGCTCTGCCAACACTTCTCACTCATCCAAGGTCAACACACCTGAGAACAGCCGAGGTATTTGCATTGTGCACCTTTAATTAACCAATTGATCCATCTATCATTTTCAAAACCACGACGAGGCAGTGCAAAACAAGTCCTCATCACCAGTACTCACTGCATAGATTTCATCAGTCTGATTAAAAAAAAAAAAGGGTGTCCGTGCATGACGCCATGGGAGAGTGGCTCATGCCAGAGGTTTCATCATTCATAAACATGATAAAAACATATAATAATAATAATACATTACATTTTAAGCGCCTTTCAAAGCTCTCAATGACACTTTACAGTCACAGACAAGCATAGGTACTATAATAAATAAAATACAATCACAAATAGAATGCAATAAATAACATACAATTATAAATAGAAACAAGTGAGAGAGTTACACAGAAAATGCAATTTTAAATAGGTGGCTTTTGAGATGGGACTTGAAGATGGGAAGAGAATCGATGTTACGAATGTTAGCTGAAAAAAAACGCTTGACTCCTCTCTGCTTCCTGAGTGATGCTTCCTTGTGTAATTTTCATTGAGAGCGGATGTGTTTGTTGTGACTTATGAAAATCTGGCAGGGTTTTTTGTAGTGTATTAGCCCCTAAACATTGAGATACAATGCTAATAGAATAGTTTCAGATTTCGAACAAATCACTTTCGAACAGCCTACTGGAACGGGTTATGGTCGAAAACCAAGGTATGACTCTGAAGTCCATTCAGGCCAACCAACTGTATGTTCTCATGCAAACAAACAAACATTGGCTATGACAAATATCACTTTTTAAACCTCTCATCAAATGCAGGAATTCTGAATCTGGTGGCGCAAACAGAAGACAGTCAGCAACGAGAGGTAGGTTCAGTTGAATAAGGACGGAAATTATTTCTTAACATTTCATTCCCTGTGCTACTCCTCTTTATATTATATGCATTTGTAGTTTTATTTCGCATTGCAGTTTTCATTGTTGGCAATGTGTTTTCTTTTTACTTTGTAAACTAATTAACCTTGAATGAACATGTCTTTCATATTAAGTACAAATCACATTTATAATTTCACTAAGCACTCTGGGAAAGGACCAAATTTGATAGATCTTTTTCAGAAAAGCTTATTTTTCCGTAAATCATTGTCATGTGTTACATTTTTTGAAAACATCCTTTCTCATTCTATGTCAGCGGTCCGATGCTGCTCCTATGGAGGACAGCAACCCCCCAATGTCTCCCAATATCACCATTAAAGATGAGCCCATTGATGAGGGATACAATGCTGCTTTGCTGCCACAGACCACCGCCAGACAAATCAAAGAAGAACTAGAACACCAGGAGGTAAATGTAGTCCTTACAAAAGCACACAACGCTTGTTCCACCGTGTCCTTGGATTTTTGCGGGTCAGGTGTTCACGTCACATATTTAGTGTGGCTCTCAGAGAAGCACAAGAGGTGGTTGTTTAATGCCCAGATTTTCCCATCAACCTGACTGATGAACTCAGACTTGCACATTTAAGCAAAATACACCCTGTGTGTCACATCGAGCCCATCCACAGACTGAGTGGCTTTCAAAGAAAGTCGATGACTGGGACTGCATCTGTTCCAAGTGTACTGAAAAAATGAAATACAGTACATGCCACATTTTCTCAATAATGTAAAGAAATTAGGGGGTTTCTCAGTAACGTTAGATCAATTAATTGCTCACCTAATTAATTGATACAACAATTTTTTTGATCACCTGCCTGACAGCACTACTAAAAATATTAGCGTCCCCCTTCCTAACACGCACACACGTGCGCGCACCCCCCCCCCCACACACACACACACTATAAAGAGGACAGCAGCTTCACCCAAAACAGCTTAAAGGACAACCGACACCATTTTTTTGTTTCCTAACTAACATCAGAAAAAAAACGTTTTATAGCATCTAAAATACCCAAAACACGCAGGCTGATATTTTTAGTCAAATGCAAAACACCAATAAAAATGACTTAGTGTCCCAAAACTACTTCAAAATGACCTAGGAAATGACGAGTTTGAGAAGGTCCCGCCCCCTCTTTCGTGACGTCACGCCAGAACGTCTTGCCTTGCTCTAGAATCAAAACAATGGCTTCAGATTCGGAGAAGATGCTTTCTTGTTACTCATCCAGTTATGACTATGATTCAAATATTTCTGAAGAGGAAAGCATAAATGTTTGCAATCGATTAAAGAAGTCCTTACGTATCATTTTGAGGCACCTGGACTCCAATGTAGCTCCCAGAAAATGCACAAGATGGCGGACAAGCTCCGTTGGAAATGGGCTGATTTGTCTGCTGGGAATTTGTGTCAACTAGTATCAAATGGTAGTCTTGGTGCAACACACAACGATTCACCATCGCATTATGTATGTGTTTTACTTTTAATCTCGCGATCAACACGGATCGACACAATGTTTTTAGACCAAACAAAGTACCCAAAATGCATTGTGTGTCGCTTTCTTGGTCAGGGGTGTTCCTGATGTGACGTCACATCAGGAATCGTCACCAACTCGAAAACAAGACTTCCTGAATATTCAGCGCTTGTCTTAAAAAGTAAAATATAGCTTTATGCGGTGTAATCTTTATAAATGTAAATACACTCAGTAGAAGTCATTTGAAGTGATCTTACAAATTATGGACGCAACTTGTCCGGAGGCGGAGGTTGTCCTTTAATATCAACACTGTTCACTTCAGGAAATAATCTTCTTTTAAGTAGCCATAAAGTATACAATACAACATTAAATCATGAATGAAATAGTCCAGCAGTATTTAAAAATTGACACATATTGCTTTCCACTCTAACTTTTTATAAGTTCCTTTTTTCAACTAGTCTGCACTCTTTTAGAATCAATCTCCGATGTCTCAGATTTTGGCCTACTGATAGCTTTTGCTCTATGATTTATAGGTGCATGCACGGCAGGCCTACATGTTCCCGACTTTAGCATGCTTCATGTTTCTCAGAGAAGCCCAAATGAGCAAGCTCAAATATGGGTCAAATGATGAAATTAGTTTTAAATTTCTCATTTCTGCAGAAAATGGTAAAATTAAGAATACACATTAAAGTACTTCATTATGCTGTTTGGTCACATTGTATTTTTTATGACACATTTGTTTTGCACTGTTGATATTTACATTTGGCTACTATAACCGCTCACCTTAATTCTATTTGTGTTTTCCAGGAAGAGCTTAGAATTAGCTCCGTTTACTCTGTTGGCAGAGGTGACACAATTGTGCCCCCCATGGGTGAGTGTGTACATTTATCATCACAACTATTAACTACAAAATATATGTATATATTTCTGGGTTTGACTGGTCTCAAAGTATATACCGAACCTTTTCTACAGTATTATGCGTAGCACATAACATTGCCATGTTGTTTTTAGTATGTGTAGGTCTAATGCTTTCTTTTGCAACAGTGTTGTAAAATCTGATTCAAAATTCCACATACAGTGAGACCTCAACTTACGAACACCTTATCTTACGAACTTTTCATCTTACGAATGTCAAATTTATGAAAATTAAACCTTATAAGCACTATTTTCATAATACACATCCACCACGGCTGGTCCATCAACCACACGACCTTTGGATCTGGCGGCGTGATCTTCAGCGGAAGCACACGACCGAACAGCGCTCCAGCCGGCGCTACTTTCCACACCCCCTCTCATTGAATGCACACGTTGATCGCCTATTTGGAGCTTTTTGCTGACACAAAATAAAATCACCGTCGCTGAGAAGAAGGAGATAATTGAAAAACACGAATGAGGTGTGCGTTTGTGTGATTTAGTGGCCGAGCACTGCTATGCTAAGTCAACCATTGCTACCATTCTCCGGTACAGAAAAGCCATCAAAGGTGCGTCTGTTGCAAAAGGTGTTTCCGTGCTCTCAAAGCGACGTTCTCGGGCAATCGAAGAAGTCGAAAAACTTCTGTTAATTTGGATTATTTGACAGTGAGTAAAGCTATTTTATGCGAGAAAGCACGGTTAATTCACGCCGATATCGCCATGCGCCAACCTGGACGTTCGGCGCTTATTGAGGATTTTAAAGCCAGTAACGGATGGTTCGAGAACATCTGAGGAGGAGATGGCTGCATCATCAAGTGAGCTCATACAGGCAATGTTGGCAAAGTGGAATGATGTGCAAGCTTTTACTGAACAGTTCCATTCAGAAAAGACTGTGGCTATGAGAATCATCAACATGATGAATGATAATGTGATGCCTCATTTCGTAAGACCTTACAAGTCAGAAAGCAACAGGTGTCAATTAAGAGCCATCAACGACCATCACAAATGCAAATAAAGTGACTTTATGATACAATGCTGTGTATTTCTTTCATTACAATACAATAGCACATTTATTATACATAGAATAAGGTATGTTGTGTAGTTTTAAGGCTTATTTAGTTGAAAAGTATATTTTATGGAAACCCGGGAACGAATTATTCCCATTTTAATGGTTTCCTATGGGATTTTTTTAGATACAGTTTTATTTTTAGATACATTTTTTTTAGATATACATTTTTTTTAGATACCTACCTTTTTTAGATACACACTTTTCGCCTTACACACTGTCTGGGAACCAATTAAGTTCGTATGTTGAGGTCTCACTGTACTCAGTCACTGTCGCAACCCTAGTAGCATAATTACTTATGTCAATTTTAATGTCTACAGAAAATCATAAAAATATGTCTTTGTTCAGGATAAATCGAAGGCAAAATAACCCGTTTACTGTTCAGCTTGACACTCAGACATTTCTTGGGGCTGGAGGATATAGCTGAAGCTATTTCTGATCTGCCAATACTGATGAACCTTACCGTATTTCCTGTGTTATAAAGCGTTTCACATTATAAGGGGTACCTTCAATGAATAGCCTATTTCAAAACTGATTTCATGTTTCAGGTGCACTGGATTATATTGAACATAGAGAAATAACCCTTTAGGTTACAATTGGTTCCTGCTAACGACATACCCGCCAACTACTCCGGTTTTGCCGTAATGACTACGGTTTTCATTATCCCATTCGGGGTTGTGGTTTATTAATGAAAATTACCGTTTTTAAATTTAGAACAGGCGATCGGCACAGTGCCAGGTGTTAGAATCCTTTAGATGAATTGCGCGATGGCGTGCTACGGGTGATTCCTGGAATCGAGAGTCAAGAGTTAGCATCGTTTTTATCATTGTCATGTAATGGCATCTGCTGGAGAAAAAGCAACAAAATGTGTGAAATCTAAAAGAAAACTACAGTCATTTCGTGAGGAATACTCCCAAGCATTTCCAGGAGTTATACTTCGGTGGAGAAAAGATGTAAAGTGCGCAAACTGCAGGGTATGTCACAAGATTTTTGTATCGAACATGGAGGGATCATCGACATACTTTATTTATTACACCGTGAGGTATTTTATTTAATGAGTGAATGTGGTTTAATAAGGACTCAGGTTCACTATATACTGCGTAAAATTTGATCAAAATCATTCCTTCAACATATCCATTATATTGCACCGTATCTACTGTATCATTTGTCCTTGGTATCATTAGATAGCTTTGTTTTGTGGATCTCAGCTGGTATCAAAAATAATTTATAGTGGTCAAAGATGTGATTTGATATGATGAATATCAATTGTTAGTCCTTTATTTTAACAATCCTTGGTACCTTATATGTAAATTATTACACTGAGCTGTATGTTTGCTTTCAGGGGTGGGAGACTAGTCATTGTGCACTTTATGATGATTCTATCTTTTTTTTAACTTAGAAGAGTATAACCTCATATCTTTTTTTGTACAGAAGAGTGTTTCCTGTTAACTTAATGTACATATGAAAATTCAATATGTTTATGATTCATTGATGTAAAGTATTGAATGTTAATGTGGATGTCTTTCAAATTTGAGTTTGTTGGTAGCTATTTTTGTCAACTTATAGGAATGTAGGTTAGAACTGCATATTTGAAGTTACTAACAATGTCTTCCAATTCATCGTACTTTTCAAACAAGATTTATTATTAAATGTTTAGTTGATTGTAAAATATTTGTTTTGTTTTCTTAAAATAGTAGCAAACATGATATTTTCATGATTGACAAGTTGAAATATAGGTATTTTTTCACAAGTATATCATTGACATTGATCAATGTGTGATTTGTATGGTGTTTTAGCCTCAAGTAGCTGCGACCCATGGAATAATATGCCGGGGATATTACTAGGTTTTCTGGTTTCAGAAGTTGGCAGATATGTAATAATCACCACTGGAAGGAAGAGGGACACTAACAGGGAAGCAATGCAACTATAAATGTAATTACAAGGCGCACTTTCGGATTTTGAGAACATTTAATACCAAAAATATATTCCAGAGATTTGCTGGTGCATTTTCGGCATTGTGGCACCAATATTCGGAATGGATTGGATGTACCTTTATATGTCTCACAGTGGAGAAATTTACATTTCACAGCAGCAAAGTTATTTAAGGAAAGAAAGAAGTAGAAAAACAAAATACAGGAGCTGCTGGAAAGGCACCATCTTGAAGTAAAAAAAAAACAAAATAACAAATATGACAACACAAAGACACAGATTCATTCTTCAGCACTTGCTGTACCCTCTTTGTGACATAAAGCAGTTCTAGATGAACGAGGAGAGGATCAAAACGTCCTTTTCAGCAGTGGATCAGTGACATAATGGTGGAATGTGCACCTCTACTACAAGCTAAATGTTGAAAGCAAACACGCAGCTGTAGCATCCATTGACGAAAAGAGATTGTCTCACATCTCCACAGCTACAATGGGTCCTTTCATTTTGTCTGCTGCTCGGGGAACACTTTCTTTGTTACCTTCCAAGTTTCAATTTAAAAAAATCTACAAAGACCATATGGTCTGAAATTCCGTGGTGTTCGGCAAAGTTGTAATCTATTACTGTAGTCTCATTACTTGCCCTAAAAATGTACTCAAATAGCATAAATTCAATGCGTGTGAGAAGAGGGGGTATGCAGTAGAATATATCAAATACAGAAGGGGTTTGAAATCGCTAATTTGTGGTTTTTATTTCTTGTTTGTTTTGTTTTTAGGAAATTCTACCAAGATGGTGACACCTTCTCACATCGGTACTGGATGACTGACATAAAGAAAATAGAAAAAAATGTTGCAAATGCATTGATATTTTTTAATTCATTTATCTTATGACTAAAATGATTTGGGCAAATATGAAATTTGATAAATATTTTAGTTCTATAGCTCACTAGTTCCTGTCTCATCAAACTTTGCCATCTATCTTTCTTCCAGCCCACCAAGTGGCAGCACCTGCTCCTCCACAAACAGCCTTTTTTATTCCGGGAAGAGGTGCTGTTCTCCAAGCAGTGACCCCGCTTTCTGTCCGACCTTCAGCTGCAATTCAGACTTCGCTTCCGACCTTGCCTCCACTATCCCTTCGCCCCCCGATGCCTGCCATTCCTGGTAGTGTTCGCTGCAGTGGCTGTTTAAAGGTAAGATTAGATACTCGCTCCTCTTCTGGCTACTCGCACAAAAGAGACAAAACCAAGAATATCAAGGACAATGTGGTTTGTGACAATGTCCAAATAATTTTGTTTCTGTTTATTGGATTATTGTGTTTAGGTTCTTCTAAAAGGTCAAACAGCATTCCAAAGAAAAGGTTCCACTCAGCTCTTCTGCTCTACTGTTTGTCTGACAGGACATTTGCCCCCAAACACCAAGAACCAATTATGTTCCCTATGCAACAGGTACATCTTGGTGACCCTTCCGACTGAGTTAGAACTAGAAAACGGTATAATGGGTATTTATAAGGCGCCCCGTCGTATAGTGGTTAGCGCGTCAACCTCCTACCGCTGTGGTTGTGGGTTCAATCCCCGCTCCGGCCACCCTGTGTGGAGTTTGAATGTTCTCCTCGGGCCTACATGGCTTTTCTCTGAGTCTTCCGGTTTTCTACTCACGTTCCAAAAACACACCTGGCAGGCTGATTGTAAACTCTAAATTGTCCCCAGGTGTGATTTTGAACTGGAATGGTTGTTCGTTTCTGTGTGCCCTGCGTTTTGCTGACAAACGCATGTGACGCACAAAGCACGTTTCTTTCAGTCATCAAAAAAACGTGAGTCCATAACACTGGAATCTTCTGTCGGTATTGAGAGAGTGCTCACCTCTGCTTCAGCAAAATGCCATGTTTAAACTAGTGAGACAACCAAGAACATTCTGAAGATTAGTTTTGACGTTACCTCCAGTCTAAACTGATATTCAGAGAGCACTCTGTCTTTGCCTTTCTTGTCTTTTTGCAGTGAGATTCTTCGAGTTCGGGACACAATAACAATCCCAGCTGATGACAACACCTACTTGCACTTTTGCGGCCAGCACTGTTTGTCAATCTTTAGACACAGGACAAAAAACCCCGAAAAGGCCCCGGAAAAAGTTGTTGAAAAGCGGCCAGAGAAGAAGATTGATAAGCCGCCAGAGAAGCCCGCTGAGCGACCGGGAGAAAATGTTATTTGTAGTGTGTGCAGAATCACCAACAGGGTAATCATAATGACATGAGATTGGATTGCAAACAAACTGTGAACTCCAAATGTCAGACAGATTCTCGTTAATGAAATGTATCCTTCATAAGATTAATACTTACTTTTCTTTTATGATCTTGTTCATATGCACCAGATCGAGCATGAGGTCAGCCACCAAGGTCGTCTGCACACACTCTGCAGTGATGCTTGTTTTGTAACATGGCGCAAGATGCGACAGTTAGCCATGAACTGCTGTGAAGGCTGTGGACTGTACTGTAGTAGTAGTTCAGAGTCCTACCATGCACTCACGATTGAAAAATCAGAGCTCAACTTTTGTGGTCCTACGTGCATTCGTACTTACAAACAGGTATTTGAATGTTTCTTTTTTTCAGGAGGAAACACATGACACACTAAATATTCTAACATAAAAAGTTGTCTTTCGTTTCTTCCCATCCAAACAGTCCTGCCGAAAGACGGTTGAGTGTGCGAAATGTCAAAAGTCTGCAATAGTATCAGCGACCATTATGGAGCGTGACGAGAAAGGAAAAGTTCAACTCTATTGTTCACCTGTTTGTGTGCAAATGAGTCGACCACCTCCACACACACTAACCGGTAGGCTGGCACGCAGTCCCAGAAAAATGTATAATGTTTTTTAGAGCATTCATGTGAGATGTTCATGACCATTCCACAGGGGCTATATTCCCATGCTGTCTGTGCAAGAACATAGCTGTTCCTCAGTACCACCTAGCAATGGTGGATGGCACCATCAGGAATTTTTGCTCCCTTGAATGCGTTTCTACTTTCAGGGTAAGGGTGGTGCAACAACTGCATAATCGTAATTAAAATTACGCGGGCTTCTTTTGGTTCAGTTTAATTCATTATTAATTGCATGTTATAATAATAATATCGATGAGGTTTCTTCAGATTTTCACAATTGTATGGGATAAACTACAGAGTCTGATAATATCAACCATCTAGAAATTTAGAATGTCATGTTGTCAATAGTCCTAGAAAGTTGAGCAAAATTTAAGTGTAACTTAGATTGTCACTTCCCAAGATCATAAAAACGTGTCGAATGGTCCTGTATGAGTTCTGAGGTTGCAAAACCGCACCAATATACCAGCAAATCTGTGACATGTATGTGGGGGTGTCATCACTTGTTGTCCTTTAAACGAATTATGCTGCAGTTACAGTTAGCTGTGAAACTAAACTTTGATTTTTAGAAAAAAACTAGTGCTAATGGTAAAGTCAGAGCAAAATCCCATCGGCGTACGAATGAAAAATTAATTGCAGCATCTGGCGAATCAGAATGAGACATTTATTTAGTCCATTTTCCCCAATTGTTTGAATATTTTGATCCTGAAAATCGGTGTCTGGAAAAATCTGTTTACTACACATTAGAGATTTTTCCAGACACCAATTTTCAATGTTTTTATTTTTTAAATTATATTGTTTTTTTTTTAAATGATTATTTCTTTGCCAAAAATGTTCCCTTTCATTCTTTTTTTTAATCTTTCATTTATCTGACTCTATATTAGTCTTGCTTCGTTGGGCACAGTTATCTCAAAATGGATTTCATTTCCGAGGCCTAAATTTGTATTTGTTTATTTTTTGATATATTTGAATAGAAATCAGGATATGCTGGGTCAGAGTTGATCAATGGAAAGCCTTCTCCAAAGGATGCCTCACGACTAGGGCTCTCCTCCATCGCAAGCTCTGTCCCTCCCATTCCTCAGGACTACCCATCTTCAGCCCCCTACCCCACCAACCATGGAAGTAACAGCTCAGTGCCCCCTTTGGTTCCTCCGTCGTTAGCCTTGACAACAACTTCTGCGCCAGGGCAAGGCCAGCCTCGTACACCCACAGCCCTTTCTGTGAAACCAGCAGAGGGTGGAACCAATGATGGCCCCAAAGTGACCTGCCATCAGTGTTCGAATCAGTTCATCACCAAGCCCCTGCTTTTTGGCCACAAAGTAAGACTCTTCCCTCACCTTATTCACCATTTGAACTCCAGAACTGTTGTATTATTGTACCTTTATTTTTGTTTCTTTGCAGGATCAGATTTCTGTGTTCTGCTCCATGATATGCTGTGACATGTATAAAAGAGTTAAGAATATTTTGGCAATGTGTGAAGTTTGTAGGAAGGACATGATGCCATTTGACACAATGCATTACAATGGGAAAGACATTTTCTTTTGCAGCAAACGTGAGTCACCATCAGTTCTTGACATTTTCCATGATGCTAATTGGGGTTGAGTTTCCACTTGTTCTGAACATATATGGCTGATGATTTTCCCTTCACTATTGTGTTTCAGACTGTAAACAAAACTTCAAAATATGCACATCGCCCCGTGGTAAGGATCCACCCAGCAGTCCCTGTAGCTATTGCTATAGCATTAGCCAAAGAATGTTGCATAGTCACTATGGAGGCAAGCTGGAAGAGTTCTGCAAGCCCCTCTGCATGTCCCAGTACACTGTACTCTATTATGGGGTAAGGAGTTCGACCTGCATTTGTTATCAAAAGACACTGGTAACCTGGTAATTGGCCCTGACATTGATGAAGAATCAAAACCGAACGCATTATTTTGTATAATTGAACATTTCTATTAATTTCACAACGAGTCTCGTGACAATGTGAATTAATCACTGTCTGTTGTACAGATGGGCCGCTGTGACAGTTGTAGGAAGCAGGGCTACTTAAATGAGAAGCTACAGTACATGGGGTCAGTGCGGAACTTCTGCAACCTGACCTGCTTACTCGGGTACTGCTCCCAGAATTTTCAATCCACCCAGCACACTCCCAGCAATGGGACTGAACCAGAGCCACCTCATGGTAAGATTTGGTGATGTATAACGTCAAAATTGACTCTGGCTTGGTGAGAAATTGTTGTGTTGCATGATGTAGTTATAAAGTTAAGTGAGCTCCCGGTTCTTTCCCACCTCAAGTCACCCCCCCCCTCCTAAACTCGCAGCAGTTCTTGCAGAGTCAACAGATCCGCAGATGTCACCCGAATAGTTCTTGTCACATTTGACCAATGAAATTACCCGGCATCTCACATCGTATGTGTAAACTGTCAGTCGTACAGGAGTGGTCCATCGATGAGAAGGTTTCTTCAGTCGTCATCTGTACTTCTTTGAAGGAGTCGGACGTTTCGCTTCGTATCCAAGAGGCTTCGTCAGGAACTAAAATTCAGGCCAGTCGTAAACCCCATTATTAGGCAGGACAATAAAAGTAATCAGTCATGACAATAGAAGTAATCAGTGTAGCCTCAGGGAATAGTCCTCTGCTCCCCCCAACCTGGGAGCAGGGACCTATCATAGCAGAGTCTGGCACCGCCACATCTGGAGAGTAGGGATATATATATATATATATATAGGGTCAAAACTACCAGCATAAAAAATGTGTTCGCTGACGAAGCCTCTTGGATAAATAGTGCAACGGCCGACACATTCCAAGAAGTACAGATGACGACTGAAGAAACCTTCTCATCGACCAACATCTCACAGTGGACCGATAAAATTGTCCGATTCCGCCCTTATTCTGAATATTCATTTGCTACAGTATTTGTAGTTGTAGTACGCAGAGAGGATACAGTGACACAAAGCTAAGGTTGTCCATACAACCTTAGCATCACTTTATTCAAGCAGCTCAGAGGGGATGTCATATCTATATATTTTTGTTTTTCTATACTTTTAAAATAAAATCTTAGTTGTGAATGTGCCTTATAGTGGCAGTGGCAATCGAGTCGAAAATCAGATTGTGATTTAAAATGGAACATTTTTCTTTCTCCTATTCCAGCTCCAGCTCAACCTCACCATTTCCCAATATCTAATCCTGTTATTGCTGATGTTGTGTCACTGGCAAATGGCTCTGCAACTCAGCCCAGCGTGCCGTCGGATGTTGCAATGACTGGTGAGCTGCTTTATGCAGTGATATTTCTCACTGAGCCACTGAGTACCAAGCAGTAGATCTCATTCATATTGCCTTATCGATTCAGTTAGTAAAACAGTTGAGTCGATTTGTGTTTGTAACAATATTTACTGGCTATGTTAAAAAAAACATGACTAGGAATTTATTCATTATTGCTAAGTGATGAACAACATGAGCAAAAAATGTTTCCAAAAACAAAGCGCTACTTCCTTTGAAGAATACATGCAGTTTTTTTTTTGGGTGTAAAAAAGCCCAAGTCCTGGCAGAAAATGTCATACCCCTTTTGCAAGCCTGTGTCCTGCTTTCAGTCATACCATTATTGTCAAATGGTAGCTTTCAAAAAAACAGGTTGTATTGTAGACATGCCACTGTCAGAATGAATTGACTTTGTATGCTGGCTAATATACTGTGCCCTACTATACTGTACTGTCACATGTTTCTTCTTTTTTTTTCCCAATACAGGAGGACTTGCAAACTCAAGTGTTGATGGCAAAATTCTTGATCATGTATGTATCGTCTTTCCTATTGAAATGAGAACTTGTTGCAAAGGATACAAGGCCAGCACTTTAAATCTTTGTTTTTGCTGCCAAAATGTGCAGGCCAGTACTCAAACGGATACTATGCGCGTGACATCACCGTACCGACGTCAAATGAAGAACAAATCCGTTCTTTGCCGGCCATTCACAATGGATCAAGAGAGCATATGTCTGCTTCTCCAGTCATCAACAAATTCTTCAGGTAAATTCAGAATAAGACTGTTTAAGATGGCTTGCCCCAATTACACGTGTATGAGCCCAGACATGTTAAAAAAAAGTCACACTGACCCAAATTTAAAAAATAACGTGTTGGCACACATAACCCTGGGTTGGAAAACACTGGTTTCCAAAGTACAACACAGGCTGTGTTTGAAATTAATGGGAGAGGAGTGCTCATCAGAGTTAATTTCCAAATGCACCGCACAAAAGCTCTAGACCACAGGTGTCAAAGTCAAGCCAGATGCGGCCCGCCACATCATTTTTTTCGGCCCGCGAAAGCAAATCAAACTTGTTAAATTCCATGATGATTGCTAAAATCTGAGCCAAAATTTCATATTTTTGGATGTCAACCACAATAAAAGTCATTATTCTTGACTTCACATTTGAAAACGAGTTATTCATTAATTTGCTGTGTGCTCTATATGTAATATTTGAAGGGATTTAAACATTCTAATGGGTTCCCCAAATTCATAACGGCCCTCGAGAGGAAACCATAACTACAATGTGGCCCGCGGCAAAAAATGACTTTGACACCCCTGCTCGAGACGGACAAACCACAATTTACCACAACAAAGAATGTGTGTGTGTGTGTGTGTGTGTGTGTGTGTGTGTGTGTGTGTATATATATATATATATATATATATATATATATATATATATATATATATATATATATATATATATATATATATATATATAATCCGTTCCCAGGTATCCATAAAATATAATTTTCAACTAAATAAGCCTTAAAACTACACACAACATACCTTATTCTATGTATAATAAATGTGCTATTGTATTGTAATGAAAGAAATACACTGCGCTGTGTAATAAAGTCACTTTATTTAAATTTGTGATGGTCGTTAATGGCTCTTAATTGACACCTGTTGCTTTCTGACTTGTTAGGTCTTACGAAATTGAGGCATCACATTATCATTCATCATGTTGATGATTTTCATAGCCACAGTCTTTTCTGGATGGAACTGTTCAATAAAAGCCGGCACATCATTCCACTTAGCAAATCAAATCCTGTGTGTTGAGGACCTCATTATGGTCAGCAACAAGCTCCTCGATATCATCTGCATCCACTTCGTATATATATATATATATATATATATATATATATATATATATATATATATATATATATATATATATATATATATATATATATATATATATACACACACACACACATACAGTGGTACCTCGGTTCTCGAACGCCTCACTGTTCGAACAAATCAGTGTTCGAACAAAATATTCGAGATATTCTTGCTTCGGCGTTCGAACATCAATGGGTGTTCGCACGCACTCACGCGTCGTATTGGTGTTCGAACGTATCTATCTATTCAGAATCAGAATCATCTTTATTGCCAAGTATGTAGAACACACAAGGAATTTGTTTCCGGTAGAACACGCTGCACTAGTATCGTCATCAAAAAAAACTGCTAAGTGGCACTATACAGTTCCATTTTGGCTACGGTTGAAAGAGTTCTAAGAGTTCAAAGAATTAAAGCTGTTTAAATGTCTGCTGGATTTGGTGCGCATGGATCGGTAGCGCCTGCCTGAGGGGAGTAAATGGAAAAGGTGGTGGGCAGGGTGCGGAGGGTCCAGTAGGATTTTCCGCCCCCTCGTTTGGATTCTTGCAGTGTACAAGTCCTCGAGAGTGGGTAGGGCGGTGGCAATGATTTTTTTCCGCCGTCCTCACTGTCCGTTGAAGTCGGATTTTGTCCATTTTTGTGGTGGCCCCGAACCAAACGGTGATGGAAGAACACAGGATGGATCTATCTATCTATCTATCTATCTATCTATCTATCTATCTATCTATCTATCTATCTATCTATCTATCTATCTATCTATCTGTCTGTCTGTCTGTCTGTCTGTCTGTCTGTCTGTCTGTCTGTCTGTCTGTCTGTCTGTATGCCTGCCTGCCTGCCTGCCTGCCTGCCTGCCTATAATGTGTGTGTATGTATATACATATATGTGTGTGTGTATATATATATATATATATATATATATATATATATATATATATATATATATATATATATATATATATATATATATATATTGGATTGGATATGCCTTTATTAGTCACACAGTGGAGAAATTTACATATAAAAATAAATAATATAATATAAATTTATATATATATATATATATATATATATATATATATATATATATATATATATATATATATATATATATATATATATATATATATATATATATATATATACACACATACACACGAAGTGGATGCAGATGACATCGAGGAACTTGTTGCTGACCATAATGAGGTCCTCAACACACAGGATTTGATTTGCTAAGTGGAATGATGTGCCGGCTTTTATTGAACAGTTCCATCCAGAAAAGACTGTGGCTATGAGAATCATCAACATGATGAATGATAATGTGATGCCTCATTTCGTAAGACCTTACAAGTCAGAAAGCAACAGGTGTCAATTAAGAGCCATCAACGACCATCACAAATGTAAATAAAGTGACTTTATTATACTGTGCAGTGTATTTCATTCATTACAATACAATAGCGTATTTATTATACATAGAATAAGGTATGTTGTGTGTAGTTTTAAGGCTTATTTAGTTGAAAATTATATTTTATGTATACCTGGGAACGGATTATTCTGATTTTAATGGTTTGAATTGGGATACACACTTTTCGCCTTACACACTCTGTCTGGGAACCAATTAAGTTCTCACTGTATTTTTCTTTTGCTCTTTTGAATATTTCGAATGTCACTTTGATGCAGAATCGTTCACAACAAGTGAAGTTAATTGTGTCAATAACATTAATCAATAAATTAAAAGAGCATTATCTTGCGATTATGTCCTTCTTCGTCTTGCATTTTTTTTAACATTTGTATTTTTTAAAGCGATAACCAAGCGTCAAATGTTGCCTCTGAATAATGAGAGTGTAACGGATGCTGTAGTACACCAAGGTAATCCCAGGTCCCTCTCTCCAACCAGATGAGATCACATCAGAAGACTCAGAAAACGCTGCTAAAAAGATGAAGACAGACCAGGAAATGGGTGAGTGAGTTCCTCTGATGTTTCTCAGCCGTGACTGTACAAATATATTGTTGATTGAATAAACTGTCTACTGTACATTTCTTCTGCAATTGAACTTCCAGCATCAGATGTGTATCAGTCTGCGTTCCTTTTCAGTTCATGATGAAATAGTGCTTTCACTCTCATCCAGCTCCATCCCCAACTTCATCAAATTGCTCCACAGAAGAGGAACAAGTGAAGATGCTCATGGTGCCAATTCCTGTGCCAGTCTTTATCCCAGTGCCTATGAACATGTACTCCCAGCACACGCCCGTTCCAATGGCAATGCCTATAACTGTGCGTTCCATAATCTTATTTACCTGTTATATCACATTTAAATGATGAGAAGCACTGTACGCTAAACATGTTTTTCCCCGCCAGGTTCCAGTGCCGATTGTTATACCACCTCAGAGTAAAGAAGTGACAGACGCAGCCATCCAGTTGGAACCTTGGAACGAAGAGCCTGAGAAGCGGGATAATGTTGAGGAGTCCATGGAACGGGAGGTCATACCCCCGGATCCACTGCCTGCTATTGTTCCGTCACAAAGAAAAGATATGAAAGATATAGCTGTCCAGCCAGATCCTTTGGAACAATTGAACGAAGAGCAGAATCAGGCTAAGAAACCATCCCAAATTAAAGATGTGAAAGATGTCGCTGTCCAGTCAGAGCTGGTGGAAGCTTTACAGGTTCCCTTATCTATTGTGGTGCCAGAGTGTAAAGATGTAAAAGATGTGGCTGTCCAATCGGAGACTTTGAATTTGGAAAAGCAAACAGATTTCACTGACTCCAAAGAATATCAACTCACATCCAAGATCATAACACCCATTTTTATCGCACCACCAAGCAAAACAGCAATAACCACTGCTGTCCGATCAGATGTTTTGGAACTGGGTACTGCTACCGCCGTCCAATCTGATCGTTTGGCTGCACAAACCTCTGCAACGCTCCAGTCAGATTCTTCAGTTGTGGAGACAGGTGGCACTTTCCAGTCGGACTCTTGTGATGTGGAGACAGATGCCACTGTCCAATCGGATCGTTTGGCTACACAGACTGCTGCACCGGTCCGATCGGATTGTTTGGATTTGGAGACTGGTGCCAATTTCCAATTAGATCGTTTGGGTCACGACACTGTTGCCCTGGTCCAAATAGATTCTTTGGATATGAAGACACCTGCCACTGTCCAATCAGATCTTGGGAATGTAGAGACTGGAAAAAAGATGGATTTGGATGATGCTAGCACAGGTGATGCCTGAATGATTATCTCCACCTATTTTTAACACCCAACTGTTGTATCTCAATTTGCAGTATTGTGCTACTTGAGGCATTGTATGCAAGATATTGTTGGGAGTATTTCAAAAAAAAATTCCCCCACAGTGTAGAAGTAGAGTTGATTTTAGATATTGATCGGCTTTATTTTTTACGTCCACTTACCATTTCATATTCTTTCCATTTTTTTACAGGCCAGGGTAAAAGCACAATGTCAGAAGTGGTTTCCGCAGCAATCCACCAAGTTAAGGATATTCCTAACACAGCACAAAGCAAAATTCCTCCGCCAGTAACTTCACTGAGGAAAAAACTGGCAAGGCAAATCCTACGTAGGAGCCAGCCGAAAGCTAAACCGACAACGAGCGAGAACCAAGACACCATTATTGCTGAACACCAGCCTCCCTCCTCTCCAATGACTGATCTGGAGTATGACTTCCCAATGGGTAAGATATGAATGATTTTAACAGTGATTGTCACACTCAAAGTTGACATGCCCTGGATCAAATTGTGTCGGGTTTTTTTCTTTTTGTTTTTTATTTTAATTTGATACCTATTTTTGTACTTATCCAAAAATATGTCACAACCTTAACATTGAGCCTGTTCACCCACTCATGATCAAAATTCCAGTTATCCGTTGAGACATTTGAAAAACAAAAGGGTATTGCTGTATGAAATATATGCTCATATCTCATTAGGGTACCATACTTTGTGCACTTTCAGGCACTTTGCATTCTTGTATAAAGCACGCCTTTAATGAAAGGCCGATTTAAAAACATTTTTCATATTTACTATGCACTGTTTTATAACAAACACCCATACAATAGAATAGAAGGCACAATAGTGGCTGTGGTTGCACTATGCATCTAGATGGAGCTATGCTAAAGGAAATACAGTACACTACAGCATTATTACTATAGAGCTTTCACAATCAGAAGTGGTCCCAAACACATACATTAAAGATGTACCAATTATTGCAATTTGCATTACAAAATAATAAATGAAATATAAAACTTCTGAAAACAAACGATTCAACAAAAAGGCACACAAACCTTCTGGGCTAAACATGTCCTTAGAAATTCCATGTCCCCGTCCATCTTCCTTTGTTTTAGTTGGTACTTACTGTAACTCTCTTGTGATATTATCTTTGTATCATAATGGCTGCGTAGAGCTTGCAAAGTAGTATGTATGTGTTGGTGAATGAATATATAAATTAGTGTGAGGTAGGTTACATTTGGTTTCTGCTAACAATCTCAACATTGAAAATAATTGTCTCCTTCGTTATCCTGGCTTTAAAAAAAATATTTTCTAATTTTAGTACACCATAAATACAGCCAATCCATAGCCATGGCACTATATAGTAATGAAGGTCCTAAAATGTACATTTCACTGCAGCAAAGTTATGAAACCAGTGATAGCAGTGTAGTTGTCAACTTTTTTTTTTTCAGTCGTTCAGTTTTAGTACAACCTCAATAAGACCGGATGTTTTGCTAAAAACAACATTGAAGATTAATGTCATTGAGTTTTAAAAGCATTTGCGAATATCCGATCCCATGGCATATATTTGATCATTTACGACCTATCATTGGACTTTCATGGTGGTGTAGTAAAGGGACACAATACGTGGCTAAAGAACAAAACTACAATGGAAGTGAAGTAGGATGACTTAGATCACAGGTGTCAAAGTCAAGGCCCGGGGGCCAAATCTGGCCCGCACATCATTTTATTTGGCCCGCGAAAGCAAATCAAACCTGTGAAATTCCATGATGCTTGCTAAAGTCCGAACCAAAATTTAAAATTGTCCTATGTAAACCACAATAACAGTCATTATTTTTTACTTCAGATTTGAAAACTGGTTATTTTATTATTATACGCTCTATATGTAATATGTGGAGGGGATTAAACATTCTAATGGCTTCCCCAAACTCTTAATGGCCCTCGAGAGGAAACCGTACCTACGTGACCCGCAGCAAAAAATGACTTTGACATCCCTGCTTTAGATTCTCTGAAATATGGGCCCATGGTGACCATGCCCACTCTTGATAAAACATCATCGGTCAGGTATTTTAGTTTATTCATTTGTTCTTCTTTTTACACTTTAAATAACTGTTTACATTGATGAGAAGGTTTCTTCAGCCGTCATCTGTACAAATGTGAAGGTTTCGGACGTTTCGCCTCCTATCCAAGAGGCTTCGTCAGCGAACTAAAGTCTGACTGGTCGTATCGGCCCTATTTATATATCCCTAATGTCCAGACATGGTGGCGCCGGACACAGATATGATAGGTCCCTACTCTCAGGTTGGGGGGGCAGAGGATCCCTCCCTGTGGCCCCACTGATTGTTCCTACATTCCTAACGACTGGCCTATTACCCCCACTCCCACCGGTATCACCTCATCAGCATAACGACCCTCATCAGCATTACGAAAGTTGCCTAACCTGTTTTGCCTAAGCTGGCTATTGTATGAACGATCTAAATTGAACCTCACCCCACCAGACCGGTTTAATGAAGGATTTTGTTGTTTTATAAGAATCGCTTCTTTTACCCCCCCTTTCAAACCATCTATGTTCTTTCGCTGAGATTTTAACCTCATTGTTGTCAAATGAATGGTTGCTAGCTTTTAGGTGCAAATGTACTGCCGATTGAGGTCCACTTATATTATCCCTGCGATGTTGATAAAGTCTTTTTTTGAGAATTTGTTGAGTCTCCCCAATGTACTGCTCTTTACAATTTTCATTCTTACAATGTATGGAATAAACTACATTACTTTGTTTTTCATTTGGTAGTCTATCTTTTGGATGCACTAATTTTTGCCTTAACGTGTTTATCGGTTTGAAATAAGTAGGAATTTTATGTTGCCAAAGGACTCTTTGTAATTTTTCCGAAACTCCTGCAATGTACGGTACTGCTACTCCTCTCCTTTTTGTATCTTGAGAATTATTGGTTTCATTCCCTATTCTTTCTTTCTGACATTTGTTGAATGACCACTGAGGGTACCCACAGTTAGTGAGTGCTCTCCTGATATGTTTTGACTCCTTTTCTCTACCTTCAGTGCTAGTTGGTATTAGTTTAGCCCTATGCTGGAGGGTTCTGATAACTCCTAGTATGTGTTGTAAAGGGTGGTTAGAGTCAAAAAGTAAGTATTGGTCAGTGTGCGTAGCCTTCCTAAAGACTTCGGTTTTTAGCGCTCTGTCCTCTTTTATAATTACTTTACAATCCAAGAAGGCTAGTTGGTTCTCTTGAATGTCCTCACGAGTAAATTTAATGTTGAAGTCTACAGAGTTGAGGTGATCTGTGAAGGATTGAATTTCTTGTTTCTTAATTATGACAAAAGTATCGTCCACATATCTAAACCAGTGTCTAGGTTTTGTCCCTGGGAAGGATGTGAGGGCCTGTTTCTCCATCTCTTCGATGTAAAGATTAGCCACTATGGGTGAAACTGGTGAGCCCATAGCACAACCATGAATTTGTTTATAAATTTTTTACAGAAATTGAAAATATGTAGTCTTAAGGCAGATTTCTAATAATTGGCAGATGTGATCCGGTTTAAGTTTGGTTCTTTCATGCAGAGAAACATCCGCCAGCAGCCTCGTCCTCACCACTGAGACTGCTGCTGGGGTTGGGACAGATGTAAAGAGAGAAGTCACATCGTATGATGCCAAACTTTCCTCAGGTTCCAATATGAGGTCTTTGATCCTCTCTACAAACCCTGTGGTGTTCTCTACGTGATATTCTGTGTTACCAACCAACGGAGCTAAAATAGTTTTTAAATATTTGGCTACATTGTATGTAGAGGAGTCAATGCTACAAACAATGGGTCTGAGGGGGAACCCTTCTTTATGTATTTTTGGCAGGCCATAGATACATGGCGTGGCCTCTCCCAGGTATAATCTAAAATACATCTGTTTGTCTATATGTTTTCCTTTCTCTAACTTTTGGAGACAGTCAATCATTTCTTTCTTGTATCTATTGGAAGGGTCCCTTTTTAGTTGCTCATACGTGTTAGAATCACTGATTAACCTATTTATTTTGTCTTCATAATCCAATGTGTTGAGAAGCACTGTGCATCTGCCTTTGTCTGCTGGCAAAATTTTTGTCTTTTTGTAGAGTAGTTGTCAGAGATATGCCAGTCAGACACCGTGGGCAGAGACTCAGAACCAGAAAGATTGTCCCCACTGCCGGCAGGAGACGCAGTCATCAGATGACATACGTCTGAATTCTGCGCCCCTCTGCCGAGCTATTTATTGAGAGTATATGTAAATTAAAGTGATATATTAGTAAACATAGTTTTCTTGGTTATAATGCCACGCCTCTGGGCGTTCTGAGCACCAACAGCTGCAAGCAGTAAAACATAAGACATTTTAATTGGTTGTCTTATAATAATTATATCGCATTATCGATTTGGTGTTTGCCATCGACGAGCATTAATTCATCAACCTTATTTCGGCACCTCAGATCGAAGGCAGTTTGATTTCGAATGTCCGAGTAGGACTGACCACATTCCAACACTTCGTCCGTCCAAAGCAGAAACAAGTGTGTTGTCAACTTTTTATACATTCGGGGCGCCCCTAAATACTGCCTGAGATCTGCGGGCCGGAACACGCATCGCGCTACCTTTTTCCAACTTTTTCTTGTGTGGTCTTCCATCTATTTTTTTTTCTTTCGGCGTCGTAAATATTTACTTGAACAAACAGTGTCGATCCTTCAACGTCTATATCAACAAATTCTTCTTCGTCGAGGCAGACTGGCAACTACAGGTAATAATTGTAAATAAATGTAATTTGATTTAACTCGTTGCCACAAACGGGAAGACTTTCGCGGAGCCATGTTACTGCCTCGACTTCACTGTAAATTACATGAAATCGCAATCTCGTTCCGGCGTGTTCTTTCGAAATAAAATATTTAGGTGCCGGCGCCTAATTAAATTTTTATTAATACTATCGAAGCAGAGCGAATTATTAGCGTTCAATTTTCGCCACATCCCCCTGCTCTCTCTCTCTTTTTTTTATTGCTTCTATGAATTTGGTCCAGTTCTTCACCGCATAGGGCGGACTCTATAACTGGGTTCGTTCAGTAGGACAGCAATTCAAATTTACATTTGTGGTTTCTCCTTCTTCAACCCCCGATCAGGTGAGGAGAACTTGCATATTGCATCCACAAAAGTCTGCTGTTTGAATCCCACTGTATATTATATGCCCCCGAAACAACCCCGCGACATAGTCAAGCTCGCAAGCTTGACACACAGACCCGCATGCTCACACATTGACTCAAAGAGGCACACAGACACAGTCACACAACCACAAGGATGATCAGTCCTTGTGTACCCAAAAACCAAGCTCAGTTCAGTACTCTCACTACCACATGAACTAGCTTAATTTTTTTCGAGGCTTTTCATTCTTCCAGACCTTCAAAAGGCTGTACTATCCAATCTTCAAGACCCAAACAAATAGGCTTGTCCTAAAATCAGTATCCGACTGACTTTCCGTACGGTTTTTTCCATGGCGCAATGGCCCTTTAGAACGTTCTCATTTTCCTTAAATCAGTATCCGACTGACTTTCTGTACGTACTTTTCCATGGCGCACTGGCCCTTTAGAACGTTCTCTATCTTCCAAGACCCAAACAAATAGGCTTGTACTGTCCAAAATCTTCCAAGACCTAAACAAATAGGCTTGTACTATCGTTTATCAGACTGACCTCAATTTTTGGAGACGATCCTTCCGGTCCCGAGCCCGCCCAGGTTCGTTGGGATGGCGTTTGCGTCTCACCCGGCGAGCAGGCCTGGCTTCTGCCCCCAAGAAAAGGAGGTCCTCTCGAAATCTTGATGGCCTTGCCGGTGCACCGCTTCTTGACAGTCTCTGTAGACCGCTCACCGCAGGAGACGCGTTGCCATCCCGGACGAGCCCCAAAAATGTCAGAGATATGACAGTCAGACACTGTGGACAGAGACTCAGAACCAGAAAGATTGTCCCCACTGCCGGCAGGAGATGCAGTCATCAGATGACATACGTCTGAATTCTGCGCCCCTCTGCCAAGCTATTTATTGAGAGTATATGTAAATTAAAGTGATATATTAGTAAACATAGTTTTCTTGATTATAATGCCACGCCTCTGGGCGTTCTGAGCACCAACAGCTGCAAGCAGTAAAACATAAGACATTTTAATTGGTTGTCTTTTCCAAGAACTGATAAATTTGTAATCTGGCGCTTGTGCAGGATGTTTAAGCCGTAAATAACTTTGGTGAAAAAGGAGTATCTAAAGCCCTAAATTCTGTGCAAGGCCGGACCTTCTAGAATCTAGATGGAGACGACAGTTCACCTTGCCGTGTCTGTTTCACTCAGATTTACTGTGGCCATCTGCGCTTTGACTGTAGGCCCATTGTTTAGTTGGTCAGCAAAGCACGGCACTTTTAAACATGATAAATTATTATTCTCCATCAGTAGTTAACGCCTTTCTCTCTTCTAATGTTATGTTGGACGGAGGAAGTTTGGCACTACTGAGAACAGCTGATATTTTAATGCGTAGATCATCTGCCTCTGCATACGAAAGTTTGTTATTTTTAATAGCCGATTCAGTAGCTGTGATGTAATCTATTGTAGGTATAGTTTTAGGAGTCACTGAGAAATTTAAACCTTTGGTAAGTACCGCCTTTTCTGTCTCTGAGAGATCTCTGTCTGACAAATTTTTGATCCAATTCTCCCTTGCAAACTGTAGCTGAGATTGTTTCAGCATCTAAGATTGAATCTGAGGTGGTTCTTTAAGTCAGCTAATTTAATTTTTAGACAGAGCCGGTTAATTCCTAAATGCTTGAAGCAAGCACCCCTGGAACCCGGATACTTAGCCGATAAAATGCAACAAAATGATACTAGGAAAATTCTAAATTTGCGAATTAGGAGACTTAACATAGAGATAAAAAACAAACAGTCAGAAATAGAAACTTATTATCAGCGATTACAAACTAAACTTAACCACAAAATATATCAGGAAGTGTATGAATTTACTAAATCCGGTTATATGAGGCACCACAGCAAAACCAAAGAGAGACAAAAGGGTAAATTTCAAAAATTACTTTTACTGAAACAATCTCAGCTACTGGTAAACACGCGAAAAATTAGGAATGAACAGTTTGCAAGGGAGAATTGGATCAAAAATTTGTCAGACAGAGATCTCTCAGAGACAGAAAAGGCGGTACTTACCAAAGGTTTAAATTTCTCAGTGACTCCTAAAACTATACCTACAATAGATTACATCACAGCTACAGAATCGGCTATTAAAAATAACAAACTTTCGTATGCAGAGGCAGATGATCTACGCATTAAAATATCAGCTCTTCTCAGTAGTGCCAAACTTCCTCCATCCAACATAACATTAGAAGAGAGAAAGGCGTTAACTACTCTACAAAAAGACAAAAATATTACAATTTTGCCAGCAGACAAGGGCAGATGCACAGTGCTTCTCAACACATTGGATTATGAAGACAAAATAAATAGGTTAATCAGTGATTCTAACACGTATGAGCAACTAAAAAGGGACCCTTCCAATAGATACAAGAAAGAAATGATTGACTGTCTCCAAAAGTTAGAGAAAGGAAAACATATAGACAAACAGATGTATTTTAGATTATACCACGCCATGTATCTATGGCCTGCCAAAAATACATAAAGAAGGGTTCCCCCTCAGACCCATTGTTTGTAGCATTGACTCCTCTACATACAATGTAGCCAAATATTTAAAAACTATTTTAGCTCCGTTGGTTGGTAACACAGAATATCACGTAGAGAACACCACAGGGTTTGTAGAGAGGATCAAAGACCTCATATTTGGAACCTGAGGAAACTTTGGCATCATACGATGTGACTTCTCTCTTTACATCTGTCCCAACCCCAGCAGCAGTCTCAGTGGTGAGGACGAGACTACTGGCGGATGTTTCTCTGCATGAAAGAACCAAACTTAAACCGGATCACATCTGCCAATTATTAGAAATCTGCCTTAATACTACGTATTTTCAATTTCTGGAAAAATTTTATAAACAAATTCATGGTTGTGCTATGGGCTCACCAGTTTCACCCATAGTGGCTAATCTTTACTGTCTCTGAGAGATCTCTGTCTGACAAATTTTTGATCCAATTCTCCCTTGCAAACTGTTCATTCCTAATTTTTCGCGTGTTTATTTATATAGTAGCTGAGATTGTTTCAGTAAAAGTAATTTTTGAAATTTACCCTTTTGTCTCTCTTTGGTTTTGCTATGGTGCCTCATATAACCGGATTTAGTAAATTCACACACTTCCTGATAGATTTTGTGGGTAAGTTTAGTTTGTAATCGCTGATAATAAGTTTCTATTTCTGACTGTTTGTTTTTTATCTCTATGTTAAGTCTCCTAATTCGCAAATTTAGAATTTTCCTAGTATAATTTTGTTGCATTTTATCGGCTAAGTATCCGGGTTCCAGGGGTGCTTGCTTCCATCTTTACATGGAATAGATGGAGAAACAGGCCCTCACATCCTTCCCAGGGACAAAACCTAGACACTGGTTTAGATATGTGGACGATACTTTTTGTCATAATATAGAAACAAGAAATTCAATCCTTCACAGGTCACCTCAACTCTGTAAACTTCAACATTAAATTTACTCGTGAGGACATTCAAGAGAACCAACTAGCCTTCTTGGATTGTAAAGTAATTATAAAAGAGGACAGAGCGCTAAAAACAGAAGTCTTTAGGAAGGCTACGCACACTGACCAATACTTACTTTTTGACTCTAACCACCCTTTACAACACAAACTAGGAGTTATCAGAACCCTCCAGCATAGGGCTAAACTAATACCAACTAGCACTGAAGGTATAGAAAAGGAGTCAAAACATATCAGGAGAGCACTCACTAACTGTGGGTACCCTCAGTGGTCATTCAACAAATGTCAGAAAGAAAGAATAGGGAATAAAACGAATAATTCTCAAGATACAAAAAGGAGAGGAGTAGCAGTACCGTACATTGCAGGAGTTTCTGAAAAATTACAAAGAGTCCTTTGGCAACATAAAATTCCTACTTATTTCAAACCGATAAACACGTTAAGGCAAAAATTAGTGCATCCAAGAGATAGGCTACCAAATGAAAAACAAAGTAATGTAGTTTATTCCATACATTGTAAGAATGAAAATTGTAAAGAGCAGTACATTGGGGAGACTCAACAAATTCTCAAAAAAAGACTTTATCAACATCGCAGGGATAATATAAGTGGACCTCAATCAGCAGTACATTTGCACCTAAAAGCTAGCAACCATTCATTTGACAACAATGAGATTAAAATCTTAGCGAAAGAACATAGATGGTTTGAAAGGGGGGTAAAAGAAGCGATTCTTATAAAACAACAAAATCCTTCATTAAACCGGTCTGGTGGGGTGAGGTTCAATTTGGATCGTTCATACAATAGCCTGCTTAGGCAAAACAGGTTAGGCAACTTTCGTAATGCTGATCAGGGTCGTTATGCTGATGAGGTGATACCGGTGGGAGTGGGGTTAATAGGCCAGTCGTTAGTCAGGAATGTAGGAACAATCAGTGGGGCCACAGGGAGGGGTCCTCTGCCCCCCCAACCTGAGAGTAGGGACCTATCATAGCTGTGTCCGGCGCCACCATCTCTGGACATTAGGGATATATAACTAGGGCCGATACGACCAGTCAGACTTTAGTTTGCTGACGAAGCCTCTTGGATAGGAGGCGAAACGTCCGAAACCTTCACATTCGTACAGATGACGGCTGAAGAAACCTCATCGATGGACCACTCCTGTACGACTGAGAGCTTACACAAACTGTTTACATTGACGATTAAATGTCATCTGTGAGACAATGTAAATGACATTATTAGTATTAGTATCATCCCTTTGTCGTGATCAGTGTTTGCGAAAGGCCGTTTTTAAGTCTAAAAAAATCAGACTCTGGGAAACCAGTTTTTGACTCGACCAGGAAATGGCTCGAAATCCTTGTTTAGAATTTTGCTTTTCTCGTCAATTGCTATTTAAATTCCCAAATGGGAATTGCAGTTGACTAACAATGTTTTGATTTTGCCCTTAGCCAAGTCATGTAATTGATTTTTGGTTGTTGTTGCTGTTGTTTTTAAGATGTGTTTGATTTGAAATCAGCAACACCTCAACGGGGAGTGAAGAGGCCTCGAGAAGATTTTTCTGGTCGAAAACGGGTAAGATTACTGCACTGACAGGTTTCCTCTCATAACTCATTCGCTGCCATTCACGAATTTACTCAGGAATTGAAAATCTGCCGTAGAACGACATTCCAGAGTTTATTCGGGATATGCTTTTTTTTTGCGCGAGGGTGAAGAGCAAGTCCCTGTCTATTTTATGTGTGAATTTCAGAACTGTGGGTAATGTATTTCCCTCTCACAAGGGGACAACAGTTGCACATTGCTAAAAAAATTCAGCCTACAATCGCCCGTGAAGAAAACGGAGAAGGTGGCCCTCACTTTCAGTATTTTAATGGAGGAGAGAGCGGCGATCATGGCAAAGCATGTTCGTCACCATTATAATCAGTTTACGCTGAATTCGACTGGTAGCGTTGCTGCAACACTAAGTGAGGGTGATCTGTTGGGTGACTCTGAGCCGGAGCCGGATTCCTCCGATGAGTGGCAACAGGGATACTTCACCCGATTTGCGATGAACCAGCAGAGGCAGGAGAGACCACCCACTCCAAAGTCCAGGTGCACATACACGTGCGTTAGTTTCACTTTGTTTGCGAGGTGAATTTCTGTTATGTCTCAAGCGCATTGTTGATACAGTATGATGATGTTGGTAAATATTTCTACAGAGCCTTGTCCGAGTGGAGTATCCCCCCGACTTCTACACAGAGTGCAAAAAGGGAGCTGGAGAAGCATCAGATACACTAAAAACTACTAGAGTATTGAACATGCACACTCCTGTGTTTTGGTCATGCGCACACTTGTAAATAGTTCAAACACATGCACACATCTGTAAATAGATTCTTTTTGTTCTGTGTTTCTGGTTCTGAATCTAATGTTATAAATCTAAATGTCGTTTTGTCATCAAAAGTTTTTTCTTTTGTCAGTGTGGGGGGGGCTGTCGGAAATTATTTTAGGGTGATCATTCATGTATGGTCTTCTAAACTTAGAAAAAGTTCAGTGCTGATAGCAGCTTTAGAAGTTGGTTTTCAAATTGTTTTTACTTTGAACTACTCTTATCGGTAGTAAAAAGAAGATATCAAAAGTACATACAATAAATTGCTCCCATCAGGTCAAAAACTCCAATGTCAAAATTTGGTAAGTTCCATCTTCCCAACCACAATTGGTCAGTCCACATGTGTGCGCTATTTGTACACACTATTGACCAGCCTAAAGTGTTGAAAATAGCCAGCTTTCTTTGATAAAGCAATGGATTGGATTGGATTAGCCTATATTAGTCTCCCAGTGGAGAAATATACATTTCACAGGAGCAAAGTGATGAAAGTAAGAGGAAAGGAAGCAGTAGAAAAAAAATACAGGACCTGCTGTAAAGGCAGACACTCTCGCGGCACCATATTGAAGTCAAAACAACCACAAAAAAACTAAATAATGTGACGCAACACAAAAGACAGATGGTCATTCAATCTTAAGCACTTTCTGCACCTTCTTTGTTGTATGAGGCAGTTCTAGATGAAAGAGCTACAAGCTACGTTTTGAAAGCAAACACAAAGTTGTAGCATCCATTGATGAGCAGTGTGAAATCCCATCCTGCTTCAAACAGTCTACTATCGTCCCAGTTCCAAAGAAACCAGCACCCTCGGGATTGAACGACTATAGACCTGTCGCTCTGACGTCTGTGGTCATGAAGTCCTTTGAACGCCTCGTGCTGAACCACCTAAAGAACATCACCGGACCTCTGCTAGATCCTCTTCAGTTTGCCTACCGGGCAAACAGGTCTGTGGAGGATGCAGTCAACATCGGACTGCACCACATCCTCGACCACCTTGACAACACAGGAACCTACGCAAGGATCCTGTTTGTGGACTACAGCTCTGCGTTCAATACCATCATCCCAGAACTCCTCATCCCCAAACTTCTCCAGCTTGGTGTGTCCCCCACGATCTGCCAGTGGACCCTCAGCTTCCTGACAGGACGGACACAACAGGTCAGACTGGGAAATATATCATCCACAACACGAACCACGGGCACTGGAGCCCCGCAGGGATGCGTCCTCTCTCCATTGCTCTTCTCTCTCTACACGAACGACTGCACCTCAACGCACCCAGCTGTCAAATTCATAAAGTTCGCAGACGACACCACGGTCATCGGTCTCATCAAAGACGGCGACGAGTCTGCGTACCGACAACAAGTGGAGCAGCTGGAGCTCTGGTGCAGCCGTTACAACCTGGAGCTGAACACGCTCAAGACAGTTGAGATGATGGTGGACTTCAGGAAACATCCATCACCACAGCTACCCCTCACACTATCCAACTGCCTGGTGTCAACCGTTGAGACCTTCAAGTTCCTGGGAATCACAGTCTCCCAGGACATGAAGTGGGAGGTCAACACCAACTCTATCCTGAAAAAGGCCCAACAGAGAATGTACTTCCTGAGGCTGCTAAAGAAGCATGGCCTGCCACAGGAGGTGCTGCAACATTTCTACACGGCTGTCATCGAATCCATCCTGTGTTCTTCCATCACCGTTTGGTTCGGGGCCGCCACAAAAATGGACAAAATCCGACTTCAACGGACAGTTAGGACGGCGGAAAAAATCATTGGCACCGCCCTACCCACTCTCGAGGACTTGCACACTGCAAGAATCCAAACTAGGGCGCGGAAAATCCTACTGGACCCTCCGCACCCTGCCCACCACCTTTTCCAGCTACTCCCCTCAGGCAGGCGCTACCGATCCATGCGCACCAAATCCAGCAGACATTTAAACAGCTTCTTCCCCCAAGCCATTAACTCTTTGAACTCTTTCAACACTAGCCAAAATGGAACTGTATAGTGCCACTTAGCAGTTTTTTTGACAACGATACTAGTGCAGCGTGTTCTACCGGAAACAAATTCCTTGTGTGTCCTACATACTTGGCAATAAAGATGATTCTGATTCTGATTCTGATTCTGAAAAGAGATTGTCTCACATCTTCTGTCCCACGTAAATCCGCTTCAATTCCAAGCCGCGACAGTTCCACATACGCATCGGCACTCTGCGCTGACGCTCCTTTCTTGTCATCGCGGGCGCCTCAAGCTATGTACCCATCCAGCCTCAGATTGACCAACAGCATCGACCTTTCCGCTGAAGAAGCGGGGCTGAGAAAATGCTGCCTACTGCAGGTGCTAAAAAAGCACAATAACCTCAGAGCTGTCCAGCAATGACAGTCAAATGGCACGACATTCCTCCCAAATCCAAAACAGTTCTGGCATATTCATGCTGCAGAAAAGGCGCAATTGCTCAGCAGAGTCTCCTACTTGATGAATGCTGACGGTTGAACAGACCTTTTTTTTGGGGGGGGAGGGGGGTCTGGGAATAGGATTTTGCCCAACACCAACAAAACATGTTGCCAGATTACTTACTACAGATCGGTGAGCAGAAGTGTGCCTGTTTCATTCATGTGCTCCACTTAGTCATTTTTTCCTCCACATTTCTGTTGACGCAGGGTCGAAGGCGAACCGCCTCAAAAGGTCGCAGCGCTGTCGTGACTCCGGGCAGCTTCAGTTTGAACTACATGTATGGCGTTAAAGCATGGAAGCGTTGGGTGCAGCTCCACAACACACATTCTAGAAGATGTGAGCAAGAGTCCTTCGATGATTCAGTTGCTTTTATCGGACCTATATTTGATCATTTTTGGGTTCTTCCACTTCCAGCCAATCCAGTCATCGTCAAAGAGGAGATTCTTCAGTGTGATTCTGCTGAGCTGAGTTACGCTCTGTCTTGCTTTATCAAAGAAGTGCGTCGGCCGAACGGCGAGTCCTATAGCCCTGACAGCATTTTCTACCTCTGCCTGGGGATACAACAGGTACACGCATTAATTGTGCGCTTCTTGACTATGATTGCGTCTCCCTTCATCCTCACCCTTTGTCTCGTTTGCTTCCGATTCCCTGTATATGGACAGTATATCTTCATGAAGGGCCGCATCGAGAATATTTTCACCGATGAGCTGTACAGTCAGTTTGCAATGGAGATTTCTGGCATGCTGCGACTCTGGAAACCTAAACAGCTGCCCAATGGTATGTTCGCGAATGATAAAGCCACCCTCAAAGGACTACCGACGTCTTCGGACAAGTTGTGTCTATAATTTGTAAAATGGCTTCAAATGACTTTTACTGAGCGTATTTTAATAAGATTCCACCGCATATTGCTATATTTTACGTTTTAAGACTGGAGCTGAATATTCAGGAAGTCTTGTTTTTGAGTTTGTGACGAGTCCGTACGTGACATCACTAAAGGAATGCCCCTGACCGAAAAAAGACGCATTGTAGCGGTCCTTCCATCACGTCAATGTATTTTGCTGTACTTGTTTGGTCTGTGGACCTCGTGTTGCACCCAAAAGCCGCCAGAAGAGGGCGTCCAAGCTCCATATAAGGTACAGTAAAGTCTCGTTATATCGATATTCAAGGGTGTCCGAAAAAATATCGATATAACCGGGACTATCGATATATCCCACCCTGTTTGCATGTAATTTTCTCCGTGCGTGCATAGAAATAGTATCGATATAACCGGGACTATCGATATATCCGATATCGATATAACGAGACTTTACTGTATTTATCAGCCTGTGGAAACGGAGGTGGCCAAAGGAGGTCGCCATTTTGTGCCTCTTTTTCGTTGAGACATTTCCCCTCAATGTTGCCTCATATTGGCACAGAATACATTCTTTAATCGATTGCAAACATGTATGCTTTCCTCTTCAGAACTATTTGAATCATATTCATAACTGGATGTGTAACAAGAAAGCATATTCCGAATCTGAAGCCATTGTTTTGATTCTCCAGCAATGCAAACGTCTTGGCGTGACATCACGAACTGGGGGCGGGACGGTTGTACTTTAAAGGACTACCGACACCATTTTCAGAAAAACGTTTTATAGCATCTAAAATACCCAAAACACGCATGTTGATATTTTTAGCCAAATGCAAAACACCAATAAAAATTACTTCAAGTGTTGCAAAACTTCCACAAAATAAGCTCGGAACTGGGCAGATTCAGAAAGTCCCGCCCCCTTGTTCGTGACGTCACTATTGGTCAAACACTGCCTTGCTCCAAAATCAAAACAATGGCTTCAGAAAGTTCAGATTTGGAGAAGATGCTTTCTTGTTACTCATCCAGTTATGAATATGATTCAAATAGTTCTGAAGAGGAAAGCATAAATGTTTGCAATCGATTGAAGAAGTCCTTCCGTATCAATTCGAGCCGTCTGGACTCCAATTTAGCAACCATAAAATGCACAAGATGGCGCACAAGCTCCATTGGAAATGGCTGATTTGTCCACTGGGAATTTGTGTGAACTTACACATTCTTCATGCGTGTAACCACAATTGGCTGCGACACACAACGATTCACCATCGCGTTATTTGTGTATTTCCTTCTAATTTCGCCATCAACACGATGTTTTCAGACCAGACAAAGTACCCAAAATGCATTGTGTGTCGCTTTCTCGGTCACAGGCGGTCCCTCCGTGACGTCACGTAGGAGACTTCCTGAATATTCAGCGTGAGTCTTAAAATGTAAAATATACTTATATGCCGTGGAATCTTTGTAAAATACGCTCAGTCGAAGTCATTTGAAGTGATTTTACAAATTATGGACACAACTTGTCAGGAGGCGTTGGTTGTCCTTTAATGGGACCAGCTGTACTGCACTATTTTATTGCACTTGATCAGATCCGATCCATAATGTGAACAAAAATGGGTACGGAGCATATTGGCCAACCACCAAACAGAATAAACAATATCAGCATAAGCTTACAAATGTGCAGCTGGTGCACTTTATAGCTAAAGTTTGGTTTTCCTGTCCACTATAAAAACCTACTGTTTATTATGTGTTTGCTTAAAAATCTTCAATATGGCATTGCTGCAGATAATGAACCACAATATAGCATGCTAACACTGCAGTTGGTGTTTGATTAAAGGCCGGGAGGCTCAGGGAGCTTGGCAAATGTCAAAGTGTAAATATTTCACTGGAAACCATGACGTCTCTGATCCACTGTGTTTATTATTTTGCTTTGTGTTGACTATTATGTAAAGCACTTTGTTACAGCTGCATCTGTTGTGAAAGGGCTGTATGAATTTGGATGTATTGTGTTGTATTGTATTGTTTTGTTTTGCATTGGACACAGTGAGTGTGTTTAAAATCTGCAGTTGCTGAATAGCAAACAACAATTTTCCAATCCACTCTCGCCCTCCAGGTAACTCCGTGTCCTCTCGAGTTGAAGAGTCCTTCCTTTGGGAGTGTAAGCAACTGGGCGCTTACTCTCCCATCGTGTTGCTCAACACGCTTCTTTTCTTCTACACTAAGAATTTCCACTTCACCACCGTGGCACAGCACCAAAGCCTCTCCTTTTCCAACTTTAGTTTGCACACAAAACCCTGCAGTCATGCGGGCAAAGTCCTCTACCTCAAATACCAGCGAAGCAGTACTGCTAATTCCAGCCGTGGAGAGACGGGTGTGTGGAACATCTCTGCATCTGCACCACCATGACACTTATCGTACTTGAGATTGATTAATAAGCTCTTCAATGATCTCATTCCCCGCTGAGAATGTGAAACAATCTTTGTTGTTGAGAAGACATGAACTTACTGTGAGTAATTTTTGTTGTCTTTTTTTAGAGCGAATGAAAAAAAGGCCGGAAAAGGAGGCGGCTGAGATGGAGATGGTGGAAAATGTGACCAACCCTCTCCACTGTCCTGTGAGACTCTACGAGTTCTATCTCTCGAGATGGTAAAACACGCACAAACATCTGAATATGTGTATTTAAGAAGTAAAATGGACATAGCTATGTAAATGCGTTAGCATACAGCTAATTTATATTCCTAGAGTGAAAATTGTACAGTTCTTCTGGTTTTATTGATAGTCTAAAAATGTTTCATTTTGAAAAGTGAAACGTTGGTTGCATGCTTTGTTACTTGCGTTCTGGTGTTGGTGCTGCTACTAAATCTACATAAAAATCTGTGTTAGATTTACGTTTGTCAATGTGACATTTTAGAACCCCCAACACCATTGCTGTCAAAAGTCGCCTTATAAAACAATGTCATTTTAATTTATTAATCATACCTCTGATTCACTGATTCACTCTGGCGACCCCTGAAGGGAAAAGCCGAAAGGAAAAGAAGAGTGTTTTGGGTTGAACCCGTTCACCCATGAAAAATAGCACAGCCACAATTCAGTTTTGTTAGCCATTTAATCACATCTTATGTGGCGACGGTGCCATCTGTTTTCGCCTGTACTGAGATAACTCACCAACATAATTGGTTCCCAGAGTGTGTGTATCATGAGGCGAATAGTTCGTCTTCCGAACATTTATTACCCATAAGAAACCATTAAAATGAGAATAATCCGTTCCCAAGTCCCCATAAAACATAGTTTTCTACTAAATAAGCCTTAAAACTACACAAAATATACCTTATCTTATGTATAATAAATGTGATATTGTATTGTAATTAAAGAAATAAACTGTACTGCATAATAAAGTTATTTTATTTACCATTGTGATGATAGTTGATGGCTTGATGGAATTAATGACGAACTTCCAGGTAGCCTCTTGATGATAACCGTCCGAGTGAAGTTGCCGTGCTTTCTCGGCAATAATACCCTCACTCTGTCCCCTGCTATCTGCTTTTCGTTAACCCAAATCAACAGGAGTTTTCCCAACCTCTTCTATTACCTGAGACCGTTGCTTAGACAACACAGAAACACCCTTAGCCACACACGCACCCTTAACAGTTTCCTTGTTCTTCAGGATGGTAGCAATGGGAGACTTAGCGTACTGGTACTGGGACGCTAAGTCACACAAACGCACACCTTATTCATGTTTTTCAATATACTCGATGTGGTCTAAAATGTCGATCGAACACAAACCACGTCCGCACTCCAAAAAAAGGGGGTGACAAACTGGGATGCCGTAGTTTGGTTCGTCCGCCAAAACCTAGTTCGTCAACAGAGACTATATGCTCACGAATTTAATGTTCTTGAGGCGGAATGTTCGTGAGCTGAAGCGTTTGTCAGCAGAGGTTTTACTGTATTTGGACATTTGACTTCATCATGTAGGCTGTTTTCCGCTACAGACAGCATGAACAATTTTTCCTCCTAACTCATGATGTAGCACACTCGAGCATTATTTGTAATCGTGGTACAGTGAGACCTCAATTTACAAACACCTTCTCTTACAAACTTTTTGTCTTAAGAACCGCTAATTTATGAAAATTAAACCTTATAATAAGCTCTATTTTCATAATACACACTCACCGCGGCTGGCGGAGTGATCTTCGGCGGAAGCACACGACCGAACAGCGCTCCAGCCGGCGCTACTTTGCACACCCCCTCTCATTGAATGCACACGTCGATCGCCTACTTGGAGCTTTTTGCTGATAATTTTACTATGATGGGACCGAAAAAAAAAAAAACCACCACAGGCTCGTGTTCAGCCCAGGAAGGCACAAAATAAAATCACCGTCGCTGAGAAGAAGGAGATAATTGAAAAACACGAACGAGGTGTGCGTTTGTGTGATTTAGTGGCCGAGCACGGCTATGCTAAGTCAACGATTGCTCCCATTCTCCGGAACACAGAAGCCATCAAAGGTGCGTCTGTTGCAAAAGGTGCTTCCGTGCTTTCTAAGCGACGGTCTCGGGCAATCGAAGAAGTTGAAAAAAACTTTACAGCACAGTTTATTTCTTTAATTACAGTCCTCATGTAATGTGCCTCTCTTTGTGACTTTATGATACAATGCAGTGTATTTCTTTCATTACAATACAATAGCACATTTATTATACATAGAATAAGGTATGTTGTGTTTCAGGATGGTAGCATGTGTTTTAAGGCTTATTTAGTTTAAAACTATATTTTATGGAAACCCGGGAACGGATTATTCCCATTTTAAGGGGTTCCTATGGGAATTTTTTTTTTAGATACACACTTTTCGCCTTACACACTCTGTCTGGGAACCAATTAAGTTCGTAAGTTGAGGTCTCACTGTACTTTATACCACAGAAATCGATATGAAATGCTACAATGAAATAACCCCCTTCCGCCTATTTTTGGTGGGGTGGGCACTAGTAAACAACAATGAGAAATATTGGGGAACTGTGAGAAAATTGATCAAAGCATCGAGCCCTTATAGTCTAACAGTGAAAATGTAATTTGTGCGGCACTAACTTGATCTCTTCCTCTTTCTTCCTCCCCCATAAGCCCGCCCACAGCATTGAAGAGGACTGACATGTTTTACCTCCAGCCTGAACGCAATGTCCACACACAAAGGTCAGAAACCTCAATTTGTGTACTATTTAAAGGACAACCAACACCTGCGGACAAGTTGCGTCCATAATTTGTAAAATCACTTCAAATGACTTCAACTGTGCGCATTTTACAAAGATTCCACCGCATATTTTATATATATTTTATATTTTAAGACTTGCGCTGAATATTCAGGAAGTCTTGTTTTCGAGTTGATGACGATGCCCTAAGTGACGTCACGGAGGGAATGCATCTGACCGAGAAAGTGACACACAATGCATTTTGGGTACTTTTTTTCGTCTGAAAACACTGTGTTGATCCCGAAATTAGAAGGAAAACTACATAAATAATGCGATGGTAAATTGTTGTGTGTCGCAGCCAATTGCGGTAACACGCATAAAGAAGGTGTAAGTTAACACAAATTCCCAGCGGACAAATCAGCCCATTACCAACGGAGCTTGTGCGCCATCTTGTGCATTTTTCTCTGCGCTACATTGGAGTCCAGACGGCTCAAATTGATACGGAAGGACTGCTTTAATTGATTGCAAACATTTATGCTTTCTAAAGAGTTCGATGTTTCTCTTTAATTTGTAAGTAGGTTCGTTGTCAGATCTCCCAGGCAGGTGAAACGCAGAGCTTGATCGTGGCGTGGAGTCGAGTAAGTCGTACTGTGAAACTCCGTCCAATGCTGAGCGGGTCTCTGCGGGCTGCGTGTCTGTCTGGGTCTGAGTCCGAGATGATTCTGATTCTCTCTGTCCCACGTCGGCTACTTTTATACCCATTTTCATGCGTGGGAAATGCGTCAGGCTGAGACGCACATCAAGGAGATCACAGGGCTTGAAATACATCAAGGACGCGGTACACACCGGTAACGCCACAGGTACATTGGAGTTCAAACGGCTCGTATTGATACGGAAGGACTTCTTTAATTGATTGCAAACATTTATGTTTTCCTCTTCACAACTATTTGAATCATATTCATAACTGGATGAGTAACAAGAAAGCATCTTCTCCGAATCTGAACTCTGAAGCCATTGTTTTGATACTTGCGTGACGTCACGAACAAGGGAGCGGGATTTTATGAATTCCCCCCCAGTTCCGAGCTCATTTTGTGGCAGTTTTGGGGCACTTTATGTCATTTTTATGGGTGTTTTGCATTTGACTAAAAATATCAGCCTGCGTGTTTTGGGTATTTTAGATGCTATAAAACGTTTTTCTGATGTCAGTTAGGAAACGAAAAAATTGTGTCGGTTGTCCTTTAAAGTAGCAAAGCACCGTGGCCCTCACTGTAGAATAAGAAAAGAGTTTACGCTTTATTTACTAATTTAAAAATATCCTTGCTTATGGTAAAGGAGAGCCACAATCAATCCACTTTTCATCCATTATATAACAATAAAGCACATACAGGAAGGCACAGAAACTGCTGTCAGACACAACTCTTGGCCAGAGCTGTACAGAGACTCGCTGACATCACCTGCCACTTTATGAGGCCTTCCCTCCCAAAGACACAAACGTCATCTAACTCACGTAATCTGTACAGTGTTTTCTATTGACATATTATGATGAAAAGTGTGAATAGAAAATACACTACTGTGCTTTATTATGCTGAGTATTCTGATTCTTCTTGTGCCTGTCCCAAGCCCAGATAAATACAGAGGGTTGTGTCAGGAAGGGCATCCGACATACAAGCTTAAACAAATGTAAACAAAGCTAGACTTGTACAATTCCAGCTAGTTAACTCATTCACTGCCATTCCCGAATTTATTCTGGAATTGAAAAGCATGACGTGGAGCGCCATTCCGGAATTTGTTGGGGTTTTTGTTTTTCCTTGGGGGGGATGCAGATAAAGCACTGGTCAAACCTCTGTCAATGTTTTCCCTTCCACAAAGGGACAGCATTTGCCTTTTGTCCATGTTTGCGCTTTTTTTACAGCTTCAGCTATTGTTAAAGAGCTATATAAATATGTATGTATTTTATTGTATTTTGTACAGCCGCCCCCATTTCAAGCTCATAACTCCAGACCCAATTTATTTGGGAATTGAAAAGCATGACATGGAGCCCCAGTCCCAAATTTGTTCGGGTTTTGGTTTTTCTTGCAGGGGGTGCCGATAAAGCGCTGGTCAGACCTCTGGCAATGTTTTTCCCTCCCTGCCTTTTGTACAGCCACCCCCATTTTAAGCTCAGATACCTCAAGACCCATATAATTTAGCAATGAACTTTTTTTCTGATTAACGAAGAGAGTTCTGAAGCTGAATTTTATGTTTATGTAGTGTTAAAACTCAATATTCTGTGGGTCCTGCAGTCTGAGTGAAAAGGACAAAACCCCAAACACATTTTTGCACATTGTCTGGCAGTGAATGAGTTAAGATAAATAACAATGAGGATTTTAACAATTTAGTTTACCAAGTGCTTTTCATAAGATTTTAACTATCACAGTTTGTCATCTTTATTTTTGCAGTGTAGAATGATCAGATTGGCTGTATATGAAGGCAGAAAACTCATTTCAAAGTCAAATACAGTTCTCAAAATTTTTAAAAATACTTATTTTGCTTTTGGTTTGCTTTGGCATTACAAATCAGAATCGCTTCTCTATTGCCTTAAAGGATAACCGACACCAATTTTTTTTGCTGATGATACTAGTGCAGCGTGTTCGACCGGAAACAAATTCCTTGTGTGTTCTACATACTTGGCAATAAAGATGATTCTGATTCTGATTTTTTTGTTTCCTGACAGCAGAAAAATGTTTTATAGCATCTGAAATACCCAAAACACACAGGCTGATGTTTTTAGTCAAATGCAAAACACCGATAAAAATGACTTGAAGTGTCCCAAAACTGCCACAAAATGAGCTCAGAAATGACGAGATTCAGAAAGTCCCGCCCCCTTGTTTGTGACGTCACGCCAGGATACTCCACACACAAAACAATGGCTTCAGAGAATTCTGATTTGGAGAAGATGCTTTCTTGTTACTCATCCAGTTGTGAACATGACGCAAATATTTCTGAAGAGCAAAGCATAAATGTTTGCAATCGATTAAAGAAGTCCTTACGTGTCATTTTGAGGCATCTGGACTCCAATGTAGCGTCCCAGAAAATGCACAAGACGGCGCACACGCTCCGTTGGAAATGGGTTCATTTGTCTGCTGGGAATTTGTGTCAACTAGTATCAAATAGTAGTCTTGGTGCAACACACAACGATTCACCATCGCGTTATTTATGAAGTTTTCCTTCTAATTTCGCAATCAACACAGCGTTTTCAGACGAAAAAAAGTACCCTAAATGCATTGTGTGTTATTTGTCGTTCAGGGGCGTTCCTTAAGTGACGTCACTTCAGGCATCGTCTTCGACTCGAAAACAACACTTCCTGAATGTTCAGCACGAGTCTGAAAATGTAAAATATAGCTATATGCGGTGGAATCTTTGTAAAATGCGCTCAGTAGAAGTCATTTGAAGTGATTTTACAAGTTATGGACGCAACTTGTATGTAGGTGTTGGTAGTCCTTTAGGTTGGACAAAAAAAAGCTTCAGTATTTATTTGCACCAGATTTTCTATGTTGATGGAATAATTCTGAAATTCTCCCCGAACACTCCCATCCACAAAGTGTGATGCATTATTCACTTTGAAATTCATGTGCCTTTGCAGCTCTGAGATGCCCACTGACCTCTCATGTAATTATTTCTCTCGCCGTGCCTTCTGCTCTTTGCCCACAGTTCCTACTGGTATACCTGTCACACGTTACATCATACAATTCTGCAGAGCATGCTCACTCGTATCTTGGCTGTCAAAGAAGTTCAGCGGTAACAGGAGGCGCCCTACTCTCGAGTCTCAGTTTACAGTGACAAGAATTTTTGGAACGGGAACGGGTTCCCAAGCAAAGAATGGTCAAGTGGACTCACGCCAGCTCTCGACTGGATATGAAGAAGCAGGCCGTCATGCCTTCGAAAGACACACAGTGGACGCTTGGACTCTGTTGAGCTTACCTGGTTTCAGGCATCTGCGACTATAATTTAAAAAAAGGAGCGTTCCGGTCTGTTTGATTTCTCCTTTTCTTATCACAGTCCCAAATTTAAACATAAGTTTCAATAGTGGTTCATCTCCTTGTTTTTTACATCCCTCTCCTAACATTGTGCAGTGGGATGTTCTATGCATTGGACATGCATGCACAATTGTGCTACACTGCTGCGACTGCAGCTGTACCGATGCTTCAATTGAAAAATTCCCCCATCCTGCACCCGCTCTCCCCTCTCCCACAAGTTTTCGGCATTCTTGGGGGGCATCAAGCAACACGGATAGCTGACATTGGCGATGGATTACATCATCCCCCCCCAAAAAAAAAAATCTGTTTTTTCTTTCCCCATATTGTCAACCAAACTTAATTAAAGACCAAAAACAAAAAAGTACATTTCATAACTTCATCATTGCTTGAATTCTTTTTGAAATCGTGATTTTATTTGATTATTTTGTAAAATCGCCAAATCGTGCCGTTTTTTTCAAGCTCGTGCACTCTAAAATTTTAGTAGCATGCTTGCCAGCATTGAGAAACATGATGTGGTTTTGAATCAGTTCCTTGAGATGAATGCTATCCAAAATTGTTCACTGACTTGTTTTTTTTCTGTCAAAGTTTTTGACAAGAAGAAAATTAAAGTACTGTTAGGTCACCAGCTACATGTTAAATGAGGTAGTATGACACAAGAGGAAACTCAAGAGTGCCTCTCACCCAACATCCAGCCCAAATCATTGTTCTGTCCCTGTTGTGGTCTTTGTGTCAAATCACCCCATTTAATGCTTTTTTATATCCTTGGATCCTGCCTGTTTTTCATGCGGTTCTCTTTCCTACGGCTTGTTTCCTGTATATAGCCATTCATTCCTGTATCCACATTCATGTGCTCCCCGTTAACAGTGCCATTATTTTTCTTTCATGGGAGTGAAAACCTTTTTTTCATTTTTGTGTGGCTTTGCACTAGTATTAAAAGAGAATTTTTAAAGTGTTTGTATCATGGTCTGTAAGGTTTAAAACAGATTTTAAATTGTCAGACAATAAACAACAAAGTTTTTTTAAGGTCTGTCAAAAATTAACAAAAATGAACACTCATTATTCTGCGCATTGTCAAATGACCAATCATGTTTGTTCAGAATTAAAAAAAATGCACTCAATAATAGTTCTTGTTCTAACATACAATGAACATGAACATTAAATTACTGTTGGTCCATGCAAAATAGTTCTTGAGGTCAGCAAAAAACACTAAATTGTAGATGTAACATTAGTGGTTGTCCAAATTGGTATAACATTGTGGCAGTACTGTACTCTACATTTTAAATTCTGAAGACATTTTAAGTCTTCAGCTCCTTTAACAAAGCAGTCATTAACAGGTTACTACCAGTTTTACCTTTTCCATAATCCCAACTACCATAATTCCTTGTTTATTGCAGTTTACGTTGCCAAAAGAACCAGTTAAGTGACATGACATATTTCGTTACTGTCGATGAAAAGGTTTCTTCAGCCGTCATCTGTACTTCTTTGAAGGTGTCGGACGTTTCGCTGTAAAAGGTACATTGGGGAGACAACAAATTCTCAAAAAGACTATCAACATCGCAAGGATAAACTAGTGGGCCTTAATCGGCAGTACATATGCACCTAAAAGCTAGCAACACTCATTTGACGAAAATGAGGTTAAAATCTTAGCGAAAGAAAATAGGTGGTTTGAAAAGGGAGTAAAAGAAGCGATTTTTCATAAAACTAAATCCTTCATTAAACTGGTTTGGTGGGGTGAGGTTCAATTTGGATTGTTCGTATAATAGCCTGCTTAGGCAACATACGATTAGTAATACTGATGAGGTGATACCGGTCGGAGTGGGGCAATCAGGCCAGTCGTTAGTCAGAACGACAGGAACTATCAGTGGAGCAGCTGCAGGGAGTAGTCCTCTGCTCCCCCCAACCTGAGAGCAGGGACCTATATAGCATATATACTGCCATATATGGATATAGGTATATATATATATATATATATATAGGGCCTAAACTACCAGTGACTTGTTTGCTGACGAAGTTTCTTGGATAAGAAGCAAAACATCCGACACCTTCAAAGACGTCGATGACGGCTGACCTTTTCATCGATGGACCACTCCTGTACGACTCAGCTTGCAGAATGCAGCGCATACGGCAGCAAGTATTCGTCATATGGTCTTCATGTTTTGAGACCATAAACTGCCAACTCAGCTGACTCACTGCCTTGCCTTGTTGAACTCCATTCTTTCTCAACAAATGTTTCATGGCACTATAGTGATATATACAGCCTTTCCAGTCAAGGTTTTACATCTCAAGAATGATCAGGGGAAAAGTATGCACATGGGCAATCTGAAAACCTTCATAGGCCGACAGAGCAATTCAAACCCTGCAACATGATTTGGAAACAAAAAGTGTGCTTTTACAAACGATGTCGAGAGTGAATAACTTTCATCATCAATTTATTTCAGTCAGCTGAATAGAACACAAAACAGCCACACAACGCTTTGCTGCAGAGAAAAGTAATTGAGGAGTGTAGGAGGGTTATCAGTGGTTCTACTTTTGGACAGGCATCAGGTCATCAATTCCCTCTTCCATCTCGAGCCTCTTCTCCATCTCCACCAATACCTTTACACCATCAACTACCACCTGCACGAGCTGCACCTCAGTGAAGCCGAGTCTGTCAGTGTTGGAGATGTCCAAGACTTCACTCTCTGCCTCGGTGTCCATCCCACCTGGTCGGACAAATGACATTTTGAGTATTATGTCCTTACTGCAATCTGCATCGTTTCAACTGAAGTAGGCGCTATACCAGTTGCGCGTTTCTCAAGCCTCAGCCTTTTAAGAATTTCCTCAAACTCTGGCAGTTTACTTAGGTTGGGCAGCTTCACATGCACACTAGCGCGCAGACCAGTCCCCAGATTGGATGGGCAAGTCAGGATGTAGCCCAGATGCTCTTTCCACATGAATTCAAGTTCTTTCTCCTTGAGTTTAGACTCAACCTAAAAAGGGAAGAGTGGATAAAATCAATCATCTGTATTCAGGGTGACTAATCGAGTGATCAAACCTCTTGAATTCCACTGCAGAAGCGAGTAAACGCTGCCTTCATGTTGCCACCTTTCTCAATGGAGATCACTTTTAGATGCTCCTCTTCATTCACCCACACCAAGAATGTATTGTCATCATTGTTCCTTTCAAAAGATGTGAATTTGAATTTAAATTTCCTGTAACGGGACAGAGTTGAGTGGCTGTCTCTCACCAGACGCCTCTGCCATCAGGCCAGTCACGAGCCATCCCGGTGCAAAGAAGTAGAGGACACTCTGGCTTCTCAAAAAGCAAGTGGTCCTTGATCATCTGCTGCTGCTCATCTTCCGAAAGGCTCTTCAAAGGTAAGTATCTACCATTCAGTTCTCCGGATAGTGACCCTAGAACTGCAGAACAAAAACAACTTTGATCCACACATATGCACAAGATTGATATTTCTGCAATATTTATATTACCTTCGATGACGAGCTGCTCGAGAAAACGCCTCTCTCCACGAGTGCAATATGGCGGCAAGCAGAAGGTCCGAATGTTGCGACCCGCTCGGATACGTGAAATCAGAACGTAATTAGGGTCAAGGTCATCACCCCCCTGGGAGGCAAAATGTGAATTGCTCACAGGTCAATTTGTTGTGCAATGTGTCTATGAGTGAGAAAGAACGCTGGTGTACCCCAAGGCTGTCGGGGTTGAAGTCACTCTTGTGCACATCTGTTGGCTTATAACCTCCGTGTTTATCCTCAATGACAAGGTCCAGCAGTTCTTTGAAGACCTCATAGGACTCCTCATCACCAGCCACACAGCCCATAGTCATTGAAAACGGGTTACCTGCACACGCAGACGAATGAGAACTTCCACCATGTCGGAACAAAATGTAACTCTCGTTCTCAGAATTAACAATGGTACCTGGATTATCCACGCCCGACTGGATGACACCATCAATGGTAAAGCCATAAGGGGTTTTCCGCTCACTTAGAGTTTTGTACAGGTCCAGTGTTAAGTACTTGGCCATGTAGTTGTTGTGCATTGTGAGATCCGGAAAGTCCTTCTCGGGTGAAAGCTTCTTCAACTTAAGTTTACTAGGCATCAGGTTATTGATGGAGGCACCTTTTTCCAACTTCTTCTCCATGTCCACCAGCAATTTAACACCATCCACTACAATCTGGACCAGCTGAACTTCAGAGAATCCCAGTCTGTCTGCATTTGAGATGTCAAAGATTCCATCCACAGCAGCTGTGTCCACACCACCTAGCAAGCAAGTTGCACCGCATAATGTGGAGAAGCAAACAACCAAAGAAAGTTTTCAACCAAAGCTTTATGTACCTGTTCCACGTTTTTGGAGCCTCAGCTTCTTGAGAACCTCGTCAAATTTCGGGTGCTTGCTCATGTTCGGAAGTTTGACATGTACACCAGCACGCAGACCAGTGCCCAGGTTGGATGGGCAAGTCAGAATATAGCCTAGATGTTCGTTCCACATGAATGCCTCACCTTTCTCCTTAATCACAGCCTCAAGCTAGAACGGACGAGATTGATCACGTCATTGAAGATATGCATCATTCCATCCAGGCTCCATTAATCATTGATGTTCATCTGTAGACAAACCTCTTTGAGTCCGTTGCAAAAGCGAGTGAATACATCTTTCATGTTGCCACCTTTCTCCATAGAAATTACTCGCAGATGGTCTTCCTCATTCACCCACACCAGGAAGGTTTTGTTGTCATTATGCCTTTTGAAGGAAACATTCAGTGCATCTTTCTGAATCCTCAAATTTGGGGAAATATGGAATTTGAGGATGATACTTACCAAATACCTCTGCCATCGGGCCAGTCACGGGCCATCCCTGAGGCAATCAGCAGAGGGGATACTGGCTTGTCAAAGAGGAAGTGGTCATTGATTAGCTCCTGCTGCTCTTGCTCAGTCATGTTCTTTAGGGCATAATATTTCCCTTGAAGGTCTCCGGTTAGTGTATCTAGAGCTGGAAAAAAAACAGCAAGGTTTTGTTAAGTCCTCTGCCACTAATAAATGGCAGCCATGTTTACAGTGTTTCGAAATAAGAGCCTTACTTACCTCCAATGAAAAGCTTCTCCAAAGCACGCCTTTCTCCACGGGTGCAGAGCGGCGGCAGGCAGAAGCCACGGATGCTGCGGCCTGTTCGGACTCGGCAACTCAGAACGTATTTTGAGTCAAGGTCATGGCCCCCCTGAAAAAGCAGAGATGAGGTTTCCTGCAATGCAGAGGGTCCTGGTAAAATGCTGGTTTTACCCTCAGGTGCTCAGGGTTGAGGTCAGTTTTGTGCATATCTCCCGGTTTGTATCCTCCATGCCTGTCCTGAATCACACGGTCCATCAAGTCTTTGAAGACGCAATAGGACTCCTCATCTCCAGCCACACAGCCCACAGTCATGATAAAGGGGTGACCTAGGCAAATGTTAAGAGTAAAATGGGAGACCAGTGTACATGGACAGAGGTTAAAATTGAGTTTCTGTACCTGGATTGTCCACTCCTGTCTGAATAACATCATCTATGGTGAAGCCATTGGGGGTGCAACGCTGCCTCAGCGTCTTGTACATTTCTAGGTTTAAAAACTTGGCAACATGGTTGTTGTGCTGACTGAAATCTGGAAACTCTTCCTCGGCACTAAGCACATTGAGTTGAAGGTCGGCTGGCATGAGGGCATCGATGGACTCTTCCTTCTCGAGCGTTTTCTCCATTTCCACAAGCAGCTTGATTCCATCGACCACCATCTGAACCAGCTGCACCTCAGAGAAACCAAGCCTGTCTGCATTGGAGATGTCAAAGACCCCGTCGACGGCATCTGTATCCACGCCACCTGATTAACGGAGGTATTCAACCTCAAAATATACTCAAAACATATGACTTTGAAGAAAAAGTTCCTATGTACCAGTTCCACGTTTTTGGAGCCTCAACCTTCGTAGAACTTCCTCAAACTCGGGATGCTTGCTCATGTGTGGCAACTTTACATGCACACCAGCACGGAGGCCAGTGCCCAGGTTGGATGGACATGTCAAGATGTAGCCAAGGTGTTCATTCCACATGAAGGCTTCACCTTTCTGCTTAATCGAGGACTCAATCTAAAACACATCAAATCATTACAAGTCAAAATATTGAAACTTGTGACTCCTGGATTGCTTAATAAAATAAAACTGGATTGCTTGAAAAATAAAATAAAAAACCTCTGTAAGTCCTTTGCAGAAGCGAGTGAAGACTTCCTTCATGTTACTGTCTTTCTGCATGGAGATCACTCGCAAATGATCTTCCTCATTCACCCACACCAAGAATGACTTATCTTCATTGTGCCTTGAAAGAAAGCACAAATGTGAGCATATTCTCACTCGAAATGCGGCGTCGAGGTTCAGCCGCTGCATTTTACTTACCACATGCCTCTGCCATCAGGCCAGTCACGTGCCATCCCTGATGCTAGGAGTAGAGGGGACACCGGCTTGTCAAACAGCAAATGATCATCAATCAGCTGCTGCTGCTCCTCCTCAGTCATGTTCTTCAAGGCGTAGTATTTTCCCTGTAGGTCTCCGCTTAGAGTGTCCAACGCTGAGTGTAAAAAAAAAAGATTAATGTTCAGTGATAGGATATGCCCATCTGTAACACTTGGGAACTCTCTTGCAAACAGCAGCATGGCTGGTATCGTTCAATTCAGCTCCTTACCTTCAACAGAAAGCTTCTCAATAGCACGTCTCTCCCCACGGCTACACAGTGGCGGCAAGCAGAAACCACGGATGCTACGACCTGTTCGGACCCGCGCGCTCAAAACATAATCTGGGTCCAAATCATCACCCCCCTGAAGCATAAAACAAGTCAATTGATTCTCTCAGGTACAAATGGTACATCGGTGTCAGTGTGAAAAATTGCTCGACCTTAAGATTGTCTGGATTGAGATCAGTCTTGTGATTGTCTTTGGCTTTGTAACCTCGATGTCTGTCTTCAATCACAAGGTCCAGCAATTCTCTGAAAACCTCATATGACTCCTCATCTCCAGCCACACAGCCAACCGTCATGATGAAAGGATGACCTGAAAAAAATCAACCCCAAAATCAAAATTAAATGCTTCCCAGTTCTCACATTGTGTTCAAATACTGTACCTGGATTATCCACGCCCGTCTGGATGACATCATCAATGGTGAACCCATTGGGGGTCGTACGATCTTTCAGCTTCCTATACATGTCCAAAGTTAGTATTTTGGCCATGTGGTTGTTGTGCTTACTAAGATCTGGAAACTCATCCTTAGCAGTCAGTCCCTTCAGTTTAATTTTGCTGGGCATGAGGTCATCAATGGCCTCATCCATTGCCAGCCTCTTTTCCATCTCTACCAGCACCCTAATTCCATCAACTACCATCTGGACTAGCTTCACCTCAGAGTAACCCAGTCTGTCAATGTTGGCAATGTCAAAAACTCCATCCACAGCAGTGTCCCCGCCACCTGATGATCAAATGAGAGAACTCTGTTTTGGAGTAAAGTTAAGCATCAGTTTGGCACAAAGATTTACTATTCACCTGTGCTCGTTGCACGTTTCTGCAGCCTCAGTCTCTGAAGAACCTCATCGAACTCTGGATGCTTGCTCAGGTTTGGCAATTTCACATGAACACTAGCACGCAGACCGGTTCCCAGGTTGGATGGACAAGTTGGGATGTAGCCAAGGTGCTCGTTCCACATGAACACATATCCTTTCTTCTTGAACAAGGACTCCATCTATCAACAGAATCAAGTAAGCGTGTCTAAAATGACCCACATGGGATTATTTTAATAGATGAACTATAAACCTCTGCCAGTCCATCACAGAAGCGAGTGAAAACTTCCTTCATGTTGCCTCCTTTCTGCATTGAGATCACCCTGAGATGGTCCTTTTCGTTTACCCACACCAGGAATGTCTTGTATTCATTATACCTTTGAATGAAAATATCACCAGTATTAGCTAGCACGCCTTTGAATTTTATTTTTTAATCACAAAAATTAATGACTTTCCAAATGTCCTATTGCAGGTTAGATTCTCTCACCAGATGCCTCTGCCATCAGGCCAGTCACGGGCCATCCCCGATGCCAGTAGCAGAGGGGACACTGGCTTTTCAAACAAGAAGTGGTCATAAACCATCTGCTGCTGTTCAGCTTCCATCATGTCCTTGAGAGCATAGTACTTCCCCTGTAGGTCTCCGGTCAGTGACTCAAGCACTTCAAGATCACCAGAGGATAATTTTCACATTTCATTCCAATAGCGAGTCAACAGTTGGGATCTTATGATGCGCTATTATTACCTTGAACGGAGATCTTCTCCACTGTACGTCTCTCTCCTCGGCTGCAATGTGGTGGAAGGCAGAAGCCACGTATGCTGCGCCCAGTACGGACACGGGAGCTCAGAACATAGTTGGGGTCGAGGTCCTCACCCCCCTTTGGAATCATGACAAAGTGTCAGTACTGGGGAACAATGCCAGTACAGTTTTTGTGACAGACCAATTCAGACAAATACTTGGTACTTACGGACAGGAAACCTTTTTATTTGCTTTTGACAGCTCTGACACCATAACTAAACATTTTAATTACAAATTTCTTTCATTTCAAGTAGGGTTATCCTACTGTAAAACAAATGCCATAAATGGTAGTAGCAGGGAACTACTATGAAAGAGACCTATTTTGAATAATTACGACAAATAATTTTCAAGTTATGATCCTGCATACATTAGCATTTGCAACATTGCTATATGCAAATTGGACTAATCAAAAGACATCACAATTACTTTTATTCAGTGGGTTCTGGTGGATTGTGCCAACTCTGCTCGCAAATTTCATGCCTTCCACGTGTCTAGTTTATCACAATTTAGCACTGACAACAGCTTCATCCTCTATGCCGCTATGGAGTTACCTTGAGGGGAAGAGCATTTCTAGTCAAAGTAGTTTTGTCTTCAGAAATCATAGCTTGCTATAGGTGTGGTATATTTGTGATTATTACTGTTTCGGGCTTCTTTCATTTATTGAAGTATTCTATTTACACTTGCAAATCACTGTGATAAGGGGGACAGCTGATTAGCTGGTGAGTGTCACACAAATTTGTGCCATGTCTGATGGAGTGAATTTGTGCACAGCTCATAAGTCAGTCTGTGCAACCCAGTTACAAATGGGCCGAGGCCCAGTACATATCCACAGACCAGTGGTTGGGGACACCTGCTGTACATCATCTAATCAATGCTCCTTACCTTTAGTTTTTCTGGGTTGAGGTCAGTCTTGTGCTTGTCGGTTGGTTTGTAACCCTCATGTCTGTCCTGAATCACAAGATCCATCATGTCTTTGTAGAGCTCGTATGACTCCTCATCTCCAGCCACACATCCCACAGTCATGATAAAAGGATCACCTGCACATGTCACCATTGACAATGTAAAGTTACACGCAGATTAACGATTGTAATCATTTGACGAACAAGACGATGGTACGGTGGCTACCAATATTGTCCACCCCTGTCTGGATGACACTGTCTATGGTGAAGTCATTGGATGTAGTTCGCTCCCTCAGTTTTTGGTACATTTCCAGGGTTAGGTGCTTGGCCATGTAGTTGTTGTGCTGACTGAAATCTGGGAACTCCTCCTCAGCAGACAGTCTCTTTCGCTCAGGCTGAGGCTTTTCCTCTGGTTCTTTTTTGACACTAAACAGAAGGAGTTGTGAGACAGAGGCCAACAATGGACTTGAAAGGTAATTTCATAATTTCGTATTACATGGGGACAGTTGGCATGAGGCTGTCGATGGGCTCTTGTATCTCCAGTCTCTTCTCCATTTCTACCAGCACTTTGACCCCATCAATCACCATCTGCACCAGCTCCACTTCAGAGAAGCCCAGTCTGTCAGAATTAGAGATGTCAAAGACTCCATCCACAGCATCAGTGTCCACACCACCTGTTTTGACAAATGAAAATTTCCTGTTATTTCACTGCATTATTAATCAAGCTTTTCCCCTACTTTAATGAAATGCTTTTAATATACCAGTTCCACGTTTCTGTAGCCTCAGCCGCTTAAGAACTTCCCCAAACTCAGGGTGTTGGCTCATGTTTGGAAGCTTTACATGCACGCCAGCACGTAGGCCAGTGCCCAGATTGGATGGGCAGGTCAAAATGTAGCCAAGGTGTTCATTCCACATGAATTCCTCTCCTTTTTCTTTGAACAAGGACTCAATCTTCAAAAAAACAAGCCAATTAAGTAACAAGAATATCCAGTGGTGGTTTTCATTTTTTATTAACCACTAAATCCATTTAAAAAAGATAAACTGGTCCCAACCAACCTCTTTGAGTCCGGTGCAGAAGCGAGTGAATACTTCCCTCATGTTTCCACCTTTCTGCATGGAAATAACCCGTAGGTGGTCCTCTTCGTTCACCCAAACCAGGAATGTCTTGTCATCATTGTGCCTTCGAGGGACCAGACAGCATAACCATTTGACAGTTCAACACAGCTCTTGAAATATATTACCCAACTCACCAGATTCCTCTGCCGTCAGGCCAGTCACGGGCCATCCCGGAGGCCAGCAGCAGAGGGGAGACAGGCTTGTCAAACAGCATGTGGTCATCAATCAGCTGCTGCTGCTCCTCATCAGTCATTGTCTTTAAGGCATAATATTTCCCTTGCAGTTCTCCACTTAGGGAATCCAGGGCTGACAAAAAAAGGTAACACTCAGCCTGTTATGATTCCACCACCTGTATCTGCTCTGTACACTTGCCTTGCTGAAGTACTGAAGTGATGTCCATTTGATTAACAGTTGGAATTGTATTTACAGCTACCGTATTATACATGTTACGATAGCACCCTGGACCCATTTTTCATGGGAGGAAAATGTTGGAAAGGGTGATATTATGTATTACATAAACTGATAAAAATAACAGTGCTTGAATTTTACCTATCTATTTGTATTAGTTGAAGGACAACCAACACATTTTTTTCGTTTCCTGATATTAGAAAAACGTTTTATAGCATCTAAAATACCCAAAACACACAGGCTGATATTTTTAGTCAAATGCAAAACATCAATAAAAATTACTTAGTGTCCCAAAACTGTCACAAAATGTGGTCAGAAATTGCGAGATTCGGAAAGTCCCGCTCCCTTGTTCATGACGTCACGCCAGGATACAGTCACAAACTGCCTTGCTCCAGAATCAAAACAATGGCTTCGGAGAGTTCAGATTCGGAGAAGATGCGTTTTTGTTTCTCATCCATTGTTATGAATATGATTCAAATAGTTCTGAAGAGGAAAGCATAAATGTTTGCAATCAATTAAAGAAGTCCTTCCGTATCAACTCGAGCCGGCTGGACTCCAATGTAGCATCCCAGAAAATGCGCAAGATGGCGCACAAGCTCCATTGGAAATGAGCTGATTTGTCAGCTGGGAATTTGTGTCAATTTAACACCTTCTTTATGCATTTTACCGCAATTATTAGTCTTGGTGCGACATACAACAATTCACCATCGCGTTATTTATGTCGTTTTCCTTAAAATTTCACGATCAACATGGTGTTTTCAGTGCCCAAAATGTACTGGGTGTCGCTTTGTCAGTCAAGGGCGTTCCGAATGTGACGTCACATCAGGCATCGTCATCAACTCCCAAACACGACTTTCTGAATATTCAGCGCAAGTCTTAAAACGTAAAATATAGCTAAATGCGGTGGGATCTTTGTAAAATGCGCCCAGTAGAAGTCATTTGAAGTGATTTTACAAATTATGGACGCAACTTGTCAGGAGGTGTCTGTTGTCCTTTAAGTCATGACAATAAAATAAATTGACAAGGTTATTTAAGAGATAAACATGTACTCAGACCAAAGTAATGAACAGGCCAAATGTTCAAGAATCGAAGGACTGTGACATCTGTTCATTACCTTCAACTGAGATCCTCTCGACAGCACGCCTCTCTCCCCGACTGCAATGTGACGGAAGGCAATAACCGCGAATGCTTCGTCCTGTTCGCACTCGCGAGCTCAAGACATAGTTGGGGTCAAGGTCATCACCCCCCTAAGTCAGAAAAATATACCAATGTAAAAAAATACATTCAGTTGAGGACCAGGTAATATTCATTGTACCTTCAGGTTTTCGGGGTCAAGGTCAGTCTTGTGAATGTCTGATGGTCTGTAACCTCCATGTCTTTCCTGAATTACAAGGTCCAACAAGTCTTTGAAGACTTCATACGACTCCTCATCTCCAGCCACGCAGCCCACAGTCATGATAAAGGGGTGACCTGCATTAATCAGAGTCAATGACAATGGAAACGTTTCACACGGCTCACTGTAATTTATCAAATTGTACCTGGATTATCCACTCCTGTCTGAATAACATCATCGATGGTGAAGCCACTGCTGGTACACTTCTCCCTCATTTTTTTGTACATGTCCATCGTTAAAAACTTGGACATGTGGTTATTGTGCTGACTCAGATTTGGGAAGTCGTCCTGCACTGAAAGCTCCCCCAGCTGGAGGTTGGCCATTTCATCAGAGCTAGACAAATACAAAACAAGAGCAGGATCTGAGTTTATAAAATTGGATTAAGCTCAATTTAACTGCTCGCATGCATTGAAAGACAATTCGTCACATTCATCCCATGTACTGTTATTTTCTATTTAATGTCTTTTCTTTCGCCACAGCGAATCAGTATCCTCCATCTAACCCGGTGTGCATCCTGTTCTCTCACACCAGCTACCTTCATGTCCTCTTTGACAACATATTTTCTATTTAATGTGACACGTTGTTTTGTGTTTGATGAGTTTCGGGTTGTAATTTGCAACAACATTGCAGTAATTCACACTATTTTGACTGTCTGACAGTCTTAAGGGTGGGAAGACATAAAAGCTGAAAGCAGTAATGCATAATCCTGTTATTTCTCCCCTATTGGGTGAGACGTTTTATATTTGTCGTTCTGGTCTGGAGCAACTGCACTGATTCGGTAATTAATCTCTGGTAGGAATTGTTGTAACAGCAATCTATTTAAAACCTGGGTGACGTGAAATGTTTTATAGTCAAGGAAAAAAAGATGAAAACGAAGATACCACAGAGTAGGGTTGAAGAGGTTAATATAAACTCAATGTCCCGATCAAACAATCTCACTTTACAAGTGAATAATTAGTGGACATTTCCTTGCGTCTGACTTACACATTTTCAACAGTGTCTGACATGTTTCCGTCTTCACTCCCCACAGATCCAGCTAGGTGTAATAAACCAGTTGCTGCTCAGTTTTCGGAGATATAAAAAAAAAGTCTGGACAGAAAGGAGTTATCCTGCTGAATGTTTAAAAACACAATAGAATGCGTGTGTTCCAACCTATATAACCCCAACGTCAACTTTACGAACTCTTCATAAACGTGTCAGCTCGGCACGCGAGCGAGCGTTTAAGGACGTCGTGTAGTCGGCGTTGGCTTTATACAAAAAAAAAAAAACTTTGTCCATAAAGGCGTCATTTTCGTATTTGTGACGATGGCTTTAAATCTTATGAAAAAAATTGACGCAGGACACAATTTACGTTGGTTCTGAACTCATTCACTGCCGTAATCTATTTAAGACTTGGGTGAGATGTGAAATATTTTCTAGTCAAGGTAAAAACGGTCAATCACTGTAACGTGCTTCAATTTATAATCATTTTTTTTCTGAGTCGAAACTCCCTACATGGAAAGTTTTGATTCGTAAATGCCCACCAAGTGCGCAAATTTACGGTGGAGGCAACGTTTTTTTAGAAAAACACTGATGCTAATATTGCAATAAATATTTCGATGATGTGTCGCTGATAGTGATGTGTCGTTCGCGAAAGAACTGGCTGTTAGATGCGGGTCTTTGAAGTGAACATTGAGAGGGAGCCGCTTGAGGAGTTGACTTCCGCCCGCCTAAAACCACACGTGATTGGTCAAAATCCGTGGTTAAAAAAACGGAACACACGCACAAAAAAAGGTACAGTGATACCCCGGCTTACGAATGCTTCAGCTAACGAACAATTGCACTTTGGGAACATTAAATTTGCAAGAATATAATCTTGGCATACAAACGACAGTAGTTGTCAGGAAACACACGGAGCGCCACGGTGTCTGGCGGACTAGTTTTGGGAGGAAGAACAAACCACACGGCCGAACAGCGCCACTGTCGCTGCCGGACTACCCCTTCTCTGAGTGCAGACGCGGCATACTTGGTTTGTAATCAAGGATACATGTGCTATTATGGATCAGAAAAATACGCCACCACAAGCGAGTGTTCAGCCGGAGAGTACACAAAATAAAATTATGGTTGAGCAGAAGGAGATCAACGAGAAACATTCGCTCCCCATCTCCATGGGCTCTGCTGCTGCGTGCCTTCCCCGCGGGGTGGTCCGGTAGCCACCCCCTCGGCCTCCCGCCGGCGGATCGGGGCTCCTCCGGGCTCCACGCTCCCGGGTCCTCTGCCGCAGGCGGTTGTCGAGCTGCATTGTGAGCTTGAGGCCATTCAGGCTGGGGCATTCGTCGCGGGTGGCTAACTCATCCTTGAGTGTCGAGTTTAGCCCGCGCCGAAACATTCTCCGAAGGGCTCGGTCGCCGTACCCGCTGGAGGCGGCCAGGATACGGAAGGCAACGGAGAGCTCCGCCACCGATCGGGTGCCCTGGCGGCAGTCCCATAATTGCCCTTCTGCCTCCCTCCCACTCACTGGGTGGCAAAATACCTGGCACAGCTCGGTGACAAACACCGGGAAGGGTTATTGCATTTCGGGCTTAGACTGCCAGATTGACAACGCCCGAGACGCCGCCTCGCCGGACAGCAAGCTGGTGATGTAGGCCACCTTCGCCGCTTCAGTTGTGTAAATGGAGGGTTGTTAGTCAAAAATAATAGAGCACTGCATCAAAAACTGGGAGCAGCGTCCGGGCTCTCCTCCGTAACGCGACAGGTGCGGGAGATTGGGCTCCCGGCTCATCGCCAGGCAAGGCGGAGCCGCTGGGGCAGAAGCACTGCTGATCTCAATCTGCTCCACCCGGTGAGCCAACATGACGGCCTGACCCAATTGACTCAACCGCTCCGCCTGTTGCGCCAAGGCAGACAAGATCCTGTCTCTGTCGACGCTACCCATATTGGCCGAATTATTCTGTCACGCTCCGAGCGAGGATGATGGACCGTAGGGGAATGTGGGATCCGAATGCAGACGACAGAGACGGACGATCTTGCAGGATGTTTTATTCTCGAACAAAAGGTGCTGGTCCGATAAACACGCGGATCAGGAATATAACAAATGAAAGAAATCTAAAAACACAGCGAGTAGGGAGGTAGGGGGTGATCCGACCCACCTACTGCGCTAAAAAAAGCAAATGGCACACGGGGGTGCAAAAAGTTCGCAATCCCGGAAGATAATTTACGGGAGCGGGCAAACACCTCGGACCGGCAAACTCACGCACCGTAGAAATAGTCCAGGATACGAGGTCAGTCAATAATCAAGCACTAGCGAGGTGAACGCGACCCTTATAAATGCCCCGTGTCTGTGATTAGAGAATTGACAGCAGGTGGATGGCGGCAGGGAGAGGCAGCCCCGCCCCCCGCTGTCAACTCGCACGTGACAGAACCATCGCACAGGAAAGAGGCAATCAGTGACGTGTTGCCACACGGACGAATATTAAATTACCCCCCCAGTCTTTTCAGCACGGACACAGGACAATGACATAATAATGCCTGAAAATGATTAATAAATGTTTGTAAAATTTTACAATGAAAAAGGAGCATTGGGGGCCACGGCACAGTGGTTGAAAATCACTGGTCTAAGCAGCATTCTCAGGCAATAGAATTCGTTGAAAAACTTCTGTTAATTTGGATTAAAGAAAAGCGAGGGTATTTTTGGTGAGAAAGCACGGCAACTTCACTCGGATATCATCAAGAGGCAACCTGGAAGTTCGTCATCCATTGATGATTTCAAGGCTAGCCACGGATGGTTCGAGAACTTTAAGCGTCACACAGGGAGACATAGTGTAGGTACGCTAGAGTGACCTATATTCCACCGTGATTGTTTCTGCCCAGTGAACCGAGCGCACTCTGTACTCGCAGTTGTATATCATTGCATTTTTGTGAAGTACGTAATAGTTTTTCGTGGGATTTTTCCAAGCTATGCAGTTAATGATGACATATTACACGTTTCCCTCCATGTGTGACGGGTGTCACAACAGTGACTGTATTGAACTCCATGAACTCCGTTACACATGTTGGTTCTTGAAATTTCCGAATACGACAACAAGAAACAGGGAAAAAATTGATTGAAGTTACCCTCTTTTTGCTAACACTACATTTTATAAATTGCTCGCGTCCGTGTCCGGCAAAAAAGGCAGGGATGAATCAGGAGTGGTGAGGACGGGAGCGTTCATGAGGGCTCTTTTTAGGCTGGAGAATGCCTCCTGACAATCCGGCAGCCACACGAAGGGTTCATTATCTTTCAGGAGGCGGAACAAGGGTGCTCCAATAGAAGAAAATCCTTTCACAAACCGCCTGTAGTATGAGGCTAGTCCCAAAAAAACTTTTTAACTGCTTCTGGTCCCTTGGTACTGGCCAGTCTTTGATTGTGCTGACTTTCATCTCCAGCGTGCTGATGCCCTTACTGTCCACTAGATGGCCCAAGAATTCCACTTTTTGCTGCATGAAGGCGCACTTATCTGGGTGCAGCTTCAGCCCAGCTGCCGCAATCTTCCCCAGCACCAGTCTCAGAGATTCCAGTGCCACTTGAAAAGAATGACCATGGACGAGGACATCATCCAAATACACCAGGCACTTTTGCCTCGGAATGTTTGTGAGTATTGTGTCCATCAAACGCTCAAATGTCCCTGGTGCATTGCATAGGCCAAAACTCATGACCTTAAACTGCCAGTGTCCTCGTGTGGTGCAGAATGCCGTCTTGGGCTTGGACTCTGTGGTGAGAGGGACTTGCCAGTAGCCACTCCGCAGGGCAAGTGACGAGAACCACGCAGAACCGAGACCAGATTCAAGGTCTCGTCTACGTGTGGTAGTGGGTAGCAGTCTTTCTTTGTCACCTTATTGAGCGGTCTGTAGTCCACACAAAACCGTGATTTGGTGCTCTTTTTCTTAGGGACCATGACCACGCCAGACGCCCACGGACTGTCGGAGGGCTCGATAATCCCTGCCTCGAGCATGGCACGGATCTCTTGATCTGCGGCTTCCTGCTGGTCTAGAGGCAGGCGTCGAGGGCGAACCTTCACTGGTCGCGCGTCACCCGTGTCGATGTGGTGCTCGACCAAGTGAGTGAGGCCCACCTCATTCTCACTGAGAGCAAAAATGTCATTAAATTCCCACAGTACCTGCCATAACTGCCCCTGCTGCTCGACACTTAAGCCATCACAGTTCTTCTCCCAAATGGACCGGATAGCCCCAGTCCGGCTCTCTACTGATTGACCCTGGGTCAAATTGACTGGCATGGCTGGGTTGGATCCAGTTGGCGCCCCCGGTGGGCAGACCATCACAGGGCGAGCGAACTCTACCCAATCTACCGTCGAAAGCTGAGGAGTCAGCACTGCTGCTGTCTTGGTCAGGCCGGTTTGGGTCATCGGTGCATCCGTGCTCTCTGCTGACGGTTCCGCCGTGTTAATGGCCACCTCTGGTGCACTCTGTCGAGACGCCCTGATCAGCTCCACATGCTGACCGCTCGGCAGGATGAGTACTCCAGCTCCCAAGTCCACCACACATTTTGCGGCTTTTAAAAAGTCCCGTCCCAAGATACAGGGGTCACTCACGTCAGCTACCCAAGCTGAGTGGGTTGTCGACAAACCCCCCAGAGTGAAAACAAAGTTCCCTTCACCTTGCATCTTGGCCGTTTCACCGGTCACGGTCCTCAGTTTAGTGAGGGTCGATTTTAAGACGGTTCCCGCTGGAACAACGTCAGGCCTCACAATTGTGGCTGACGACCCAGTGTCCACCAAGGCTGTACAGGAAATGTCCCCAATTGCACGCGAACATGACTGGGGTCCCCCACGCCTGTCCACCCCACCATGATCGCTTTCTCTCCACGTGCAGATTGTAATTTCCGTCTACTCACTGGAGGGGTCCGCGTTAACCGGGCTACGCAGACCCTTTCCCGTTTCCCTGGTGGTTCAACATCTTTGGGCAGTGTCGTAGCAGATGACCTGGCTGGCCACACCCCCAGCAGACAGCAGGGCGAGCACGTCGACCACTTCCTTCCTCCCGTTGTGCTCGGCGGGTATTTCTCGCACACACCAGCTCATCCACCCACGCTGGCCGGCGCTCCTCACCTTCTGACAGCGAGGTCGCCAAAACGGGGCAAGCCGCCGTCGGTAGTCCTCCTCTGGCTGCGATCTCCCTCTCCGTAGCAAGAGCGAGTGCTTCTCCGAGCGCCGCTGGGTGGGCAAGCTTGACGTGCAGGCGCAGTTCATCCGGGGCCAAGCCAACCCCAGGGCGCCGCCATCAATGCTTTCGTCAACCCTCGTGGCCGCCACATCCCGGCGTGGCGCCGTAATGGCGGGCTCGCGCTCATTTCGGCACGGATTGTCAACATAATTATCATAAACATGACCTCGCTGTGTGCCACTTGAGATTGGCATGTCTATCACGCATGGCGCTGCTTCTTTCTTTACCTTTATAGTAGCCGGGTCGCCCTGCTGAATGGCCTCCTCCTTTACCGTAGCAAAGTTGCCGAACATTTTTTTTTTTTTTAGCAGTTGGGCAGTACGACGGAAAATCCGGAGCTTCTGACACCAATGTAATGCCCCTCAGCGTGACAAATGATGCGCAGAGTCGCTGGTATAGCGAGTCGGTCTTTTATTAACAAATTTAGCAGTTTTAACACACAAACAGGAGCTGTTGTTACGCCACAACTCACGCGCAGACAATCCCTCAGTCATACTGTCCAACCCCCGTTCTCGGGTCCTCCCTTCTCTCCGTGTGTGTCGTCACGTGACTCCAACAAGCCCAGCCCCCAAACATGTGTGACGGGTGTCACAACAGTGACTGTCTTCATCTCCACGATGCTGCCGTATTAATGAAGACGAGACGCGTGGACGTGTCTTTTTATTTCTTTTATTTCTGCAACACAGTATGGCAGAAGGGATGGGTGAAGTCGCATGGGTTTCGTCTTGTGATTAACCTGAATCTCCTCGAGATTGTTCTCAAATGCAAAACATTGTAGATAACAAAACAGAATTAACAACGTGTGATCGTATAGTGGTTATTTACAGAAAAAGAGAATACAACACAAGTTCACTGTTATTTACAAGATGTCCCTGAACGCATCATGGGCGGAGACTCGGCAGAACACGCTGTGCGCTTGTAATGGCTGGCGCACAGTTCAACCCGCCACGGACACTCACGGGCAAATGAAACACGACACAAGAAACTAAATATTGTTCAATAAAAACGAAATGAAACAATTATTACCTGCAACACAGTATGGCAGAAGGGATGGGTGTAGTCGCATGGGTTTCGTCTTGTGATTAACTGCGCAATAGAAAAGCACATGTGCTCCAAAGTTCCACTCGACAAAACGTGAAGTAAATAATGACACAAAAAGTAATCTGGACTCAAAATGAATAAGGGAACTAATTAGATAACACTAGACAGTACAAAAGGGGAAACAAAATAAGATATTGTCATGAAAATGCGCGTTAATCAAGACCAACAGAAAATTGCGACTCACCCTGAATCTCTTCGAGATTGTTCTGGAAACTATGGGCGGGACATAGTGCCACACTGTGCGCCGTTGCGTCACTTCCTTCATAATTTAATAATCTAAGTGCACAACTCCGTTACATACACCCCCCTTAAATTATGCAGAAGTGAGGCAACATACACACGGAAGACAACAGAAAGACCAACAGGCAAAATAGACAAGGTTATCGGGCAAGGATGTACAAGAATGCTGTCGAATTATGTCAGTCATCTGACCAACTACGTCAGGTGACTGGAGTAAGGGATCTGTCGCCGGTGTGTCAGGGTCTGTGCGCTCGTCGGAGATGCACTGCACTGGGTCTGGGAAGGAACTCTGTCCCCACTAACATAAGTGGCCTCAGCTCGCACCTGCCCATTCCCCTCTGTACAAACTACATCACCCTGCATAGCACTACATAACTGTGACAGACTGGAGAAAGGTATCTGTTGCTGGTGTATCAGTGGTCTGTGCGCTCGTCGTAGATGCACTGCACTGGGTCTGGGAAGGAACTCTGTCCCCACTAACATAAGTGGCCTCAGCTTGAACCTGCCCATTCCCCTCTGTACAAACTACACCACTCTGGATTGCACTACACAACTGTACCACGGTTGGGAAGCCTCTACCTCTACCAACACACTCATTCAAAGGTGTGCTACTTGTTACTTGTAAGGAGCTCATTCTTAGACTTAACACACAAAAACACGTACATGAAAAAAAAACACTAATTGCAAAACAGCAGGTAGACAATTAACACACTACATGTATTTCCAAAACGGGGGTCGACACACCGTCCACCGAGTGATGGGACTGCCCAGCGTCTTCATTGTGCAGCATCGCGGTCCCGGTCCGAAGTGGAGAGTCACTTGTGATCCGGGTCACGGCACCAATGTGACGGGTGTCACAACAGTGACTGTCTTCATCTCCACGATGCTGCCGCATTAATGAAGACGAGACGCGTGGATGTGTCTTTTTATTTCTTTTATTTCTGCAACACAGTATGGCAGAAGGGATGGGTGAAGTCGCATGGGTTTCGTCTTGTGATTAACCTGAATCTCCTCGAGATTGTTCTCAAATGCAAAACATTGTAGATAACAAAACAGAATTAACAACGCGTGATCGTATAGTGGTTATTTACAGAAAAAGAGAATACAACACAAGTTCACTGTTATTTACAAGATGTCCCTGAACGCATCATGGGCGGAGACTCGGCAGAACACGCGGTGCGCTTGTAATGGCTGGCGCACAGTTCAACCCGCCACTGACACTCACGGGCAAATGAAACACGACACAAGAAACTAAATATTGTTCAATAAAAACGAAATGAAACAATTATTACCTGCAACACAGTATGGCAGAAGGGATGGGTGAAGTCGCATGTGTTTCGTCTTGTGATTAACTGCGCAATAGAAAAGCACATGTGCTCCAAAGTTCCACTTGACAAAACGTGAAGTAAATAATGACACAAAAAGTAATCTGGACTCGAAATGAATAAGGGAACTAATTAGATAACACTAGACAGTACAAAAGGGGAAACAAAATAAGATATTGTCATGAAAATGCGCGTTAATCAAGACCAACAGAAAATTGCGACTCACCCTGAATCTCCTCGAGATTGTTCTGGAAACTATGGGCGGGACATAGTGCCACACTGTGCGCAGTTGCGTCACTTCATTCATAATTTAATAATCTAAGTGCACAACTCCGTTACACATGCATAACAGCATGCACAGCAAAAGCACTGAACGTTACACTATATTTTTTTCGCCATAACTGCCAAATTTCAAGCAAAAGGAAGAGTTAGCATATGTATTTCTAGACCTCGCAATTTTCTTTCCTAGTACAGTGAGACCTTGGCTTACGAACTTAATTGGTTCCCAGACAGTGTGAAAGGCGAAAAGTGTGTATCCCAATTTTTTTTTCCCATAGGAAACAATTAAAACGAGAATAATCCGTTCCCAGGTCTCCATAAAATATAATTTTCAACTAAATAAGCCTTACAACTGCACACAACATACCTTATTCGATGTATAATAAATGTGCTATTGTATTGTAATAAAAGAAATACACTGCACTGTATAATAAAGTCACTTTATTCACATTTGTGATGGTTGTTGATGGCTCTTAATTGACACCTGTTGCTTTCAGACTTGTAAGGTCTTACGAAACTGAGGCATCACATTATTCATCATGTCGATGATTCTCATAGCCACAGTCTTTTCTGGATGGAACTGTTCAATAAAAGCCTGCACATCATTCCACTTAGCAAATAGAATCCTGTGTGCTGAGGACCTCATTATGGTCAGCAACAAGCTCCTCGATATCATCTGCATCCACTTTGCGTCCCATGTTCTGTCCAATGGAAACAGAACAAAACAACAGAGTCATGAGGATCAAATCCTTCAAAGTCCCTCTCAAGGATGCATGCGGGCCACACATTCTTCCATGCTGCTTTCAAGGATCGAAGGGTAACATCATGCCAGGCCTTTTCTATCAGCTGAACACAATGATACACATTGAAATGGACTTAGCATATCCGCTAAGCGGCTAAATCAGACAAACGCATACCTCGTTCGTGTTTCTCAATGATCTCCTTCTTCTCCTCCACTGTAATTTTCTTTTGTGTCTTCTTCGGCTGAACACGAGCCTATGGTGTCTTTTTCGGTCCCAAAAAAGCAAACGTATCTGTAAAAAAAGTCCTTTGAGGCGATCGACGTGTGTGTGTGTGTGTGTCTCATTCTCTCTCTCCCTCTCTCTCTCTCTCTCTCTCTCTCTCTCTCTCTCTCTCTCTCTCTCTCTCTCTCTCTCTCTCTCTCTCTCTCTCTCTCTCTCTCTCTCTCTCTCTCTCTCTCGCTTGCTCGCGACGTGTGCATTCAGAGAAAGGGGGTGTGGAAAGGCAGGCCGGCTGGGGCGCTTTTCGTTCATGTGCTTTGGTGTTCTTCCGCAGAAGATTACTCCGCCAGCCGTGGCGGGGGTATGTATCGCGAAAAGTAGTGCGTAATCCAAGGTTTAATTTTCATAAATTTTACGTTCGTAAACCGCAAGGTTTGTAAGGCAAGGCGTTCGTAAACCGAGGCATTCGTAAACCGAGGCGTTCGTAAACCGAGGCGTTCGTAAACCGAGGTCATTTTTGATTTCTGACGAAAATCTGCCTGCATTCGATCGTTGATGTTTCCTAATTTATATTTTGAATCTTTTCTTGTGTTTACTGTTCTTGTTTAGAATTTCAAAAGCTTTCCAATGGTACATTACTCGTTAAGATCTGCTAAAAATTAAGAAAGTTATGATAGTTTAAACTGTAATAAAGAACTCGGTCACAGATTTTCATTGTTTTAACTGTGTAATTACAAGCAGAAAATCCCCTCATATTTCGAAAATTAAAAATTCCATTATTTCCTTATTATTTGTCGTAGAACAATAAACTATACATCATTTGAAAGCTATTTAGATGCACTTTAATATGGTATTAGAAAATGTGTGATGAATTATTATTGAAAAATTTCCCTACATAGTGTCTCTCGATGAGAAGGTTTCTTCAGCCGTCATCTGTACAATTTTGAAGGTTTCGGACGTTTCGCCTCCTATCCAAGAAGCTTCGTCAGCGAGCTAAAGTCTGACTGGTCGTATCGGCCCTATTTATATATCCCTAATGTCCAGGCATGGCGGCGCCGGACACAGCTATGATAGGTCCCTACTCTCAGGTGGGGGGGAGCAGAGAACCCCTCCCTGTGGCCCCACTGATTGTTCCTACATTCCTGACTAAGGACTGGCCTATTTCCCCCACTCCCATCGGTATCACCTCATCAGCATTACGAATGTTGCCTAACATGTTTTGCCTAAGCACGCTATTGTATGAACGTTCATACAATATATATCATACGTCTGTGTAAGCTCTCAGTCGTACAGGAGTGGTCCATCGATGAGAAGGTTTCTTCAGCCGTCATCTGTACAAAAGTGAAGGTTTCGGACGTTTCGCCTCCTATCCAAGAGGCTTCGTCAGCGAACTAAAGTCTGACTGGTCGTATCGGCCCCATTTATATATCCCTAATGTCCAGACATGGTGGCGCCTGACACCGCTATGATAGGTCCCTACTCTCAGGTTGGGGGGGCAGAGGACCCCTCCCTGTGGCACCACTGATTGTTCCTACATTCCTGACTAACGACTGGCCTATTACCCCCACTCCCACCGGTATCACCTCATCAGCATAACGACCCTCATCAGCATTACGAAAGTTGCCTAACCTGTTTTGCCTAAGCAGGCTATTGTATGAACGATCCAAATTGAACCTCACCCCACCAGACCGGTTTAATGAAGGATTTTGTTGTTTTATAAGAATCGCTTCTTTTACCCCCCTTTCAAACCATCTATGTTCTTTCGCTAAGATTTTAACCTCATTGTCGTCAAATGAGTGGTTGCTAGCTTTTAGGTGCAAATGTACTGCCGATTGAGGTCCACTTATATTATCCCTGAGATGTTGATAAAGTCTTTTTTTGAGAATTTGTTGAGTCTCCCCAATGTACTGCTCTTTACAATTTTCATTCTTACAATGTATGGAATAAACTACATTACTTTGTTTTTCATTTGGTAGCCTATCTTTTGGATGCACTAATTTTTGCCTTAACGTGTTTATCGGTTTGAAATAAGTAGGAATTTTATGTTGCCAAAGGACTCTTTGTAATTTTTCAGAAACTCCTGCAATGTACGGTACTGCTACTCCTCTCCTTTTTGTATCTTGAGAATTATTGGTTTCATTCCCTATTCTTTCTTTCTGACATTTGTTGAATGACCACTGAGGGTACCCACAGTTAGTGAGTGCTCTCCTGATATGTTTAGACTCCTTTTCTCTACCTTCAGTGCTAGTTGGTATTAGTTTAGCCCTATGCTGGAGGGTTCTGATAACTCCTAGTTTATGTTGTAAAGGGTGGTTAGAGTCAAAAAGTAAGTATTGGTCAGTGTGCGTGGCCTTCCTAAAGATTTCTGTTTTTAGCGCTCTGTCCTCTTTTATAATTACTTTACAATCCAAGAAGGCTAGTTGGTTCTCTTGAATGTCCTCACGAGTAAATTTAATGTTGAAGTCTACAGAGTTGAGGTGATCTGTGAAGGATTGAATTTCTTGTTTCTTAATTATGACAAAAGTATCGTCCACATATCTAAACCAGTGTCTAGGTTTTGTCCCTGGGAAGGATGTGAGGGCCTGTTTCTCCATCTCTTCCATGTAAAGATTAGCCACTATGGGTGAAACTGGTGAGCCCATAGCACAACCATGAATTTCTCATCGAATATATATCATATAATATATAAATAAGGCCGATACGACCAGTCACACTTTAGTTCGCTGGCGAAGCCTCTTGGATAGGAGGCGAAACGTCCGAAACCTTCAAAATTGTACAGATGACGGCTGAAGAAACCTTCTCATCGATGGACCACTCCTGTACGACTGAGAGCTTACACAGACCTACATAGTGTCATTCGTCATGGTGAGGCAGCCAGTTCTGACGATAAAGCTGCCAAAGGTTACAGGGAATCATTCCTCAAGATGGTGGAAGAAGAAGGCTACGTTCCTCATCAAGTATTTTATGCTGATGAGACCGGCCTTTTTTGGAAAAAAATGCCTAACCGGACTTTGATTACACAGGAAGAGAAGTTTGTCCCTGGGCATAAGCCTATGAAAGATAGGCTCACCCTTCTTCCTCCCGTCCGTATGGAATATGGGAAGCGCAAAAGGAAAGAGATGCACATTTCATGGGAAGACATTCCTCGATCGCCAGTCCTATAGACATATTTTATTATCTTTGCTGTCATTGCCTTTTATCGAGCATCTTCTTCTTCTTCTTTTCCTTTCGGCTTTCCCCTTCAAGGGGTCGCCACATCGAATCAGTAACCTCCATCTTCAGAGGTATGATACGCATGTTTGTTTTGGCCCAGCTTTTACGTCGGATGCCCTTCCTGACACAACCCTCTGTATTTATCCGGGCTTGGGACCGGCACAAGAAGACTTATGTCTCTTTGTGGCTACAGAACAAGCAACTTGCTCAGTAAAAGGCTCCCAAAGACAAAATGGTCATCAGCACAGCAACAATCAAAAAAGCAAAACTATACTCACCATTTGATGACAATGCCTTTTATCGAGCATCGTCATCTTTATTAAGTTCATAAGTTGCTTGTTCTGTCGGCACAAGGAGCCACAAACCAGTGTCATATTGTGCCTGTCCCAGGCCTGGATATATACAGAGGGTTGTGTCAGGAAGGGCATCCAACGTAAAAGCTTGTCTAAAACAAACATGCATCGCAAACCTCGGAAGATGGAGGACACTGATTCGCTGTGGTGACCCCTAACGGGAAAAGTCGAAAGGAAAAGAAGATTTTAATTTTTTATTCTGTGTGAATCAACGGGTCAATATATTTGTACTGGGTGGTTGCATCATTGCGATTTTCATGTTATGCGTGTTGTTGGTTTCATGATTAATTAAAAATGAACTTGATTTGTAAGTTCTACATGTATTTTTTTCATTGAGAGTTTCTTTAATTATTTCTGATTGTTTATTTATTCGTATATTCCTTTTTTTAATTGAACGTATTGCTTTTTGCACACTATGTGGGTGGTCTATCTATCTATCTATCTATCTATCTATCTATCTATCTATCTATCTATCTATCTATCTATCTATCTATCTATCTATCTGTGTCTGTATGTATGTATGTATGTATGTATATAAAAAAATCCTCGTCTCACCCCTCATGGGTGGTGTCTGTCCCCCATTTTAGCTCGGGTCCTCTACCAGAGGCCAGGAAGCTTGAGGGTTCTGCGCAGTAACCGTGCATCATATATATTAATGGTATTAGCAGCCCTATGCTGGAGGGTTCTGATAACTCCTAGTTTATGTTGTAAAGGGTGGTTAGAGTCAAAAAGTAAGTATTGGTCAGTGTGCGTGGCCTTCCTAAAGATTTCTGTTTTTAGCGCTCTGTCCTCTTTTATAATTACTTTACAATCCAAGAAGGCTAGTTGGTTCTCTTGAATGTCCTCACGAGTAAATTTAATGTTGAAGTCTACAGAGTTGAGGTGATCTGTGAAGGATTGAATTTCTTGTTTCTTAATTATGACAAAAGTATCGTCCACATATCTAAACCAGTGTCTAGGTTTTGTCCCTGGGAAGGATGTGAGGGCCTGTTTCTCCATCTCTTCCATGTAAAGATTAGCCACTATGGGTGAAACTGGTGAGCCCATAGCACAACCATGAATTTGTTCATAAATTTTTTCCCGAAATTGAAAATACGTAGTATTAAGGCAGATTTCTAATAATTGGCAGATGTGATCCGGTTTAAGTTTGGTTCTTTCATGCAGAGAAACATCCACCAGTAGTCTTGTCCTCACCACTGAGACTGCTGCTGCGGTTGGGACAGATGTAAAGAGAGAAGTCACATCGTATGATGCCAAAGTTTCCTCAGGTTCCAATATGAGGTCTTTGATCCTCTCTACAAACCCTGTGGTGTTCTCTACGTGATATTCTGTGTTACCAACCAACGGAGCTAAAATAGTTTGTAAATATTTGGCTACATTGTATGTAGAGGAGTCAATGCTACAAACAATGGGTCTGAGGGGGAACCCTTCTTTATGTATTTTTGGCAGGCCATAGATACATGGCGTGGCCTCTCCCGGGTATAATCTAAAATACATCTGTTTGTCTATATGTTTTCCTTTCTCTAACTTTTGGAGACAGTCAATCATTTATTTCTTGTATCTATTGGAAGGGTCCCTTTTTAGTTGCTCATACGTGTTAGAATCACTGATTAACCTATTTATTTTGTCTTCATAATCCAATGTGTTGAGAAGCACTGTGCATCTGCCTTTGTCTGCTGGCAAAATAGTAATATTTTTGTCTTTTTGTAGAGTAGTTAACACCTTTCTCTCTTCTAATGTTATGTTGGACGGAGGAAGTTTGGCACTACTGAGAAGAGCTGATATTTTAATGCGTAGATCATCTGCCTCTGCATACGAAAGTTTGTTATTTTTAATAGCCGATTCAGTAGCTGTGATGTAATCTATTGTAGGTATAGTTTTAGGAGTCACTGAGAAATTTAAACCTTTGGTAAGTACCGCCTTTTCTGTCTCTGAGAGATCTCTGTCTGACAAATTTTTGATCCAATTCTCCCTTGCAAACTGTTCATTCCTAATTTTTCGCGTGTTTACCAGTAGCTGAGATTGTTTCAGTAAAAGTAATTTTTGAAATTTACCCTTTTGTCTCTCTTTGGTTTTGCTGTGGTGCCTCATATAACCGGATTTAGTAAATTCACACACTTCCTGATATATTTTGTGGGTAAGTTTAGTTTGTAATCGCTGATAATAAGTTTCTATTTCTGACTGTTTGTTTTTTATCTCTATGTTAAGTCTCCTAATTCGCAAATTTAGAATTTTCCTAGTATCATTTTGTTGCATTTTATCGGCTAAGTATCCGGGTTCCAGGGGTGCTTGCTTCAAGCATTTAGGAATTAACCGGCTCTGTCTAAAAATTAAATTAGCTGACTTAAAGAACCACCTCAGATTCAATCTTAGATGTAGACAGAGCCGGTGCTCAGAACGCCCAGAGGCGTGGCATTATAATCAAGAAAACTATGTTTACTAATATATCACTTTAATTTACATATACTCTCAATAAATAGCTCGGCAGAGGGGCGCAGAATTCAGACGTATGTCATCTGATGACTGCGTCTCCTGCCGGCAGTGGGGACAATCTTTCTGGTTCTGAGTCTCTGTCCACGGTGTCTGACTGTCATATCTCTGACAACTACTCTACAAAAAAAATTTTTGCCAGCAGACAAAGGCAGATGCACAGTGCTTCTCAACACATTGGATTATGAAGACAAAATAAATAGGTTAATCAGTGATTCTAACACGTATGAGCAACTAAAAAGGGACCCTTCCAATAGATACAAGAAAGAAATGATTGACTGTCTCCAAAAGGTAGAGAAAGGAAAACATATAGACAAACAGATGTATTTTAGATTATACCCGGGAGAGGCCACGCCATGTATCTATGGCCTGCCAAAAATACATAAAGATGGGTTCCCCCTCAGACCCATTGTTTGTAGCATTGACTCCTCTACATACAATGTAGCCAAATATTTAAAAACTATTTTAGCTCCGTTGGTTGGTAACACAGAATATCACGTAGAGAACACCACAGGGTTTGTAGAGAGGATCAAAGACCTCATATTGGAACCTGAGGAAACTTTGGCATCATACGATGTGACTTCTCTCTTTACATCTGTCCCAACCCCAGCAGCAGTCTCAGTGGTGAGGACGAGACTACTGGTGGATGTTTCTCTGCATGAAAGAACCAAACTTAAACCGGATCACATCTGCCAATTATTAGAAATCTGCCTTAATACTACGTATTTTCAAATTCGGGAAAAAATTTATAAACAAATTCATGGTTGTGCTATGGGCTCACCAGTTTCACCCATAGTGGCTAATCTTTACATGGAAGAGATGGAGAAACAGGCCCTCACATCCTTCCCAGGGACAAAACCTAGACACTGGTTTAGATATGTGGACGATACTTTTGTCATAATTAAGAAACAAGAAATTCAATCCTTCACAGATCACCTCAACTCTGTAGACTTCAACATTAAATTTACTCGTGAGGACATTCAAGAGAACCAACTAGCCTTCTTGGATTGTAAAGTAATTATAAAAGAGGACAGAGCGCTAAAAACAGAAGTCTTTAGGAAGGCCACGCACACTGACCAATACTTACTTTTTGACTCTAACCACCCTTTACAACATAAACTAGGAGTTATCAGAACCCTCCAGCATAGGGCTAAACTAATACCGACTAGCACTGAAGGTAGAGAAAAGGAGTCTAAACATATCAGGAGAGCACTCACTAACTGTGGGTACCCTCAGTGGTCATTCAACAAATGTCAGAAAGAAAGAATAGGGAATGAAACCAATAATTCTCAAGATACAAAAAGGAGAGGAGTAGCAGTACCGTACATTGCAGGAGTTTCTGAAAAATTACAAAGAGTCCTTTGGCAACATAAAATTCCTACTTATTTCAAACCGATAAACACGTTAAGGCAAAAATTAGTGCATCCAAAAGATAGGCTACCAAATGAAAAACAAAGTAATGTAGTTTATTCCATACATTGTAAGAATGAAAATTGTAAAGAGCAGTACATTGGGGAGACTCAACAAATTCTCAAAAAAAGACTTTATCAACCCAAAAATTTTCCCCGGCAGTACATTTGGGGGGGGGGGGGGGGGGGGGGGGGGGGGGGGGGGGGGGGGGGGGGGGAAAAAAAAAAAAAAAAAAAAAAAAAAAAAAAAAAAAAAAAAAAAAAAAAAACCTGAGAGTAGGGACCTATCATAGCGGTGTCCGGCGCCACCATGTCTGGACATTAGGGATATATAAATGGGGCCGATACGACCAGTCAGACTTTAGTTCGCTGACGAAGCCTCTTGGATAGGAGGCGAAACGTCCGAAACCTTCACTTTTGTACAGATGACGGCTGAAGAAACCTTCTCATCGAATATATATCATATAATATATAAATAAGGCCGATACGACCAGTCACACTTTAGTTCGCTGGCGAAGCCTCTTGGATAGGAGGCGAAACGTCCGAAACCTTCAAAATTGTACAGATGACGGCTGAAGAAACCTTCTCATCGATGGACCACTCCTGTACGACTGAGAGCTTACACAGACCTACATAGTGTCATTCGTCATGGTGAGGCAGCCAGTTCTGACGATAAAGCTGCCAAAGGTTACAGGGAATCATTCCTCAAGATGGTGGAAGAAGAAGGCTACGTTCCTCATCAAGTATTTTATGCTGATGAGACCGGCCTTTTTTGGAAAAAAATGCCTAACCGGACTTTGATTACACAGGAAGAGAAGTTTGTCCCTGGGCATAAGCCTATGAAAGATAGGCTCACCCTTCTTCCTCCCGTCCGTATGGAATATGGGAAGCGCAAAAGGAAAGAGATGCACATTTCATGGGAAGACATTCCTCGATCGCCAGTCCTATAGACATATTTTATTATCTTTGCTGTCATTGCCTTTTATCGAGCATCTTCTTCTTCTTCTTTTCCTTTCGGCTTTCCCCTTCAAGGGGTCGCCACATCGAATCAGTAACCTCCATCTTCAGAGGTATGATACGCATGTTTGTTTTGGCCCAGCTTTTACGTCGGATGCCCTTCCTGACACAACCCTCTGTATTTATCCGGGCTTGGGACCGGCACAAGAAGACTTATGTCTCTTTGTGGCTACAGAACAAGCAACTTGCTCAGTAAAAGGCTCCCAAAGACAAAATGGTCATCAGCACAGCAACAATCAAAAAAGCAAAACTATACTCACCATTTGATGACAATGCCTTTTATCGAGCATCGTCATCTTTATTAAGTTCATAAGTTGCTTGTTCTGTCGGCACAAGGAGCCACAAACCAGTGTCATATTGTGCCTGTCCCAGGCCTGGATATATACAGAGGGTTGTGTCAGGAAGGGCATCCAACGTAAAAGCTTGTCTAAAACAAACATGCATCGCAAACCTCGGAAGATGGAGGACACTGATTCGCTGTGGTGACCCCTAACGGGAAAAGTCGAAAGGAAAAGAAGATTTTAATTTTTTATTCTGTGTGAATCAACGGGTCAATATATTTGTACTGGGTGGTTGCATCATTGCGATTTTCATGTTATGCGTGTTGTTGGTTTCATGATTAATTAAAAATGAACTTGATTTGTAAGTTCTACATGTATTTTTTTCATTGAGAGTTTCTTTAATTATTTCTGATTGTTTATTTATTCGTATATTCCTTTTTTTAATTGAACGTATTGCTTTTTGCACACTATGTGGGTGGTCTATCTATCTATCTATCTATCTATCTATCTATCTATCTATCTATCTATCTATCTATCTATCTATCTATCTATCTATCTGTGTCTGTATGTATGTATGTATGTATGTATATAAAAAAATCCTCGTCTCACCCCTCATGGGTGGTGTCTGTCCCCCATTTTAGCTCGGGTCCTCTACCAGAGGCCAGGAAGCTTGAGGGTTCTGCGCAGTAACCGTGCTGTTCCCAACACTGCGCTTTTCTGGACCGAGATATCCGATGTTGTTCCCGGGATCTGTTGCAACCACTGGTCGAGGTTGGGGGTCACTGCCCCGAGTGCTCCGACCACCACAGGCACGACTGTCACCTTTACCTTCCAGGCTCTCTCCAGCTCCTTTCTGAGCCCTTGGTATTTCTCGATTTTCTCATGTTCCTTCTTTCTGATGTTTCCATCACTCGGGACCGCTACATCCACGACAACGGCTTTCCTTTCCCCTTTATCTATGACCACGATATCTGGTTGGTTGGCCATTACCATCTTGTCAGTCTGTATCTGGAAGTCCCACAGGATCTTTGCTCGGTCATTCTCTACTACCTTGGGAGGTGTTTCCCATTTTGACCTTGGGGTTTCCAGTCCATACTCCGCACAGATGTTTCGGTAGACTTTGCCAGCCACCTGGTTATGGCGCTCCATGTAGGCTTTCCCTGCCAGCATCTTACACCCTGCAGTTATGTGTTGGATTGTTTCAGGTGCCTCTTTGCACAACCTACACCTTGGGTCTTGTCTGGTGTGGTATATCCCTGCCTCGATGGCTCTGGTGTTCAGGGCCTGCTCTTGAGCAGCCAGAATGAGTGCCTCTGTGCTGTCCTTTAGGCAAGCCCTCTCTAGCCACTGATAGGACTTCTTGAGATCAGCCACTTCTGCTATTGTTCGGTGGTACATCCCGTGTAGGGGCTTTTCCTCCCATGATTGTCCCTCTTCCAGCACCTCATCCTCTGTTCCCCATTGTCTGAGACATTCTTTGAGTACATCATGCGTTGGAGCCTTCTCTTTGATGTATTCATGGAGCTTGGATGTTTCATCCTGGACAGTGGCTCTCACACTCACTAGTCCCCGGCCTCCTTCCTTACGGCTTGTGTACAGTCTCAGGGTGCTGGACTTGGGATGGAACCCTCCATGCATGGTGAGGAGTTTTCGGGTCTTAACATCCGTGGTCTGAATCTCTTCCTTTGGCCACCTTATTATTCCTGCAGGGTATCTGATCACTGGCAGGGCATAGCTGTTTATTGCCCGGGTCTTGTTCTTGCCATTGAGCTGGCTTCTGAGGACTTGCCTCACCCGCTGGAGGTATTAGGTTGTAGCCGCTTTCCTTGTTGCTAGTTCGAGGTTGCCATTGGCCTGTGGTATACCAAGGTACTTGTAGCTGTTTTCAATGTATATATATATATATATATATATATATATATATATATATATATATATATATATATATATATATATATATATATATATATATATTGTGATGTCACGAGAGGCTGTGTCCTGGAGGGTAAATACATCTCCCTAAGATGGCTCCACCCAGAGAGAGTCTTGGCCTCATCTGGTGGAAGGCAGCAATTAAAACCACACACCTGCAGCTGATCAGGGCGGGATTGGCAGGCAAGGCTCTTCAGGCAGAAAGCCTCTGAGTGTGGAGTTTGGGGAAAGACAAGCTCGATTGCTGTGCTCTGTGAAGAAGTTGATTGCTGCGTGGAACTCATTGCCAGTCGGGACCACACGACAGGACACTGGATTTGGACCTTGCTAAGGTGGCTAGGCTACATGAGGAGGACGTCAAGAGGGGTGAGACCTAGAGACTCTTGGAAAAGAACTCCGTCTTCAGTTTTACCTCGGAAGAGACTTTATTTTGATTCAAGTATTGGAAGAGACACTATTCAAACCTTTGTTGCGTGTGAGTTCCCCCTGAAACCCTTGATTAAAACCTTTGTTTGTATCCAAACCTGTCGTCCATTACACTTCTTGTCCTGTCCCGCTGAGAGCTAGCCTCTCATGATATCACATATGGTGGAGGATGCGGGTACTGGTCAAGTGTTAGTAAGTGCATGGACATTGATGGTTTGTGTTATGTTTTTTCTAAATTGAAAATATCCTCAATTACAAAAAAATAAATAAATGGAGGACATTTTGAAAACCCTGCTTGCAAGTCAGGAAGCCCAATATCAGGCCAATTTGGCTCTCCTGGAGGAGCAAAGGAGAGCCAATGAACTGGTTGGTAACACAGAATATCACGTAGAGAACACCACAGGGTTTGTAGAGAGGATCAAAGACCTCATATTGGAACCTGAGGAAACTTTGGCATCATACGATGTGACTTCTCTCTTTACATCTGTCCCAACCCCAGCAGCAGTCTCAGTGGTGAGGACGAGACTACTGGTGGATGTTTCTCTGCATGAAAGAACCAAACTTAAACCGGATCACATCTGCCAATTATTAGAAATCTGCCTTAATACTACGTATTTTCAAATTCGGGAAAAAATTTATAAACAAATTCATGGTTGTGCTATGGGCTCACCAGTTTCACCCATAGTGGCTAATCTTTACATGGAAGAGATGGAGAAACAGGCCCTCACATCCTTCCCAGGGACAAAACCTAGACACTGGTTTAGATATGTGGACGATACTTTTGTCATAATTAAGAAACAAGAAATTCAATCCTTCACAGATCACCTCAACTCTGTAGACTTCAACATTAAATTTACTCGTGAGGACATTCAAGAGAACCAACTAGCCTTCTTGGATTGTAAAGTAATTATAAAAGAGGACAGAGCGCTAAAAACAGAAGTCTTTAGGAAGGCCACGCACACTGACCAATACTTACTTTTTGACTCTAACCACCCTTTACAACATAAACTAGGAGTTATCAGAACCCTCCAGCATAGGGCTAAACTAATACCGACTAGCACTGAAGGTAGAGAAAAGGAGTCTAAACATATCAGGAGAGCACTCACTAACTGTGGGTACCCTCAGTGGTCATTCAACAAATGTCAGAAAGAAAGAATAGGGAATGAAACCAATAATTCTCAAGATACAAAAAGGAGAGGAGTAGCAGTACCGTACATTGCAGGAGTTTCTGAAAAATTACAAAGAGTCCTTTGGCAACATAAAATTCCTACTTATTTCAAACCGATAAACACGTTAAGGCAAAAATTAGTGCATCCAAAAGATAGGCTACCAAATGAAAAACAAAGTAATGTAGTTTATTCCATACATTGTAAGAATGAAAATTGTAAAGAGCAGTACATTGGGGAGACTCAACAAATTCTCAAAAAAAGACTTTATCAACATCGCAGGGATAATATAAGTGGACCTCAATCGGCAGTACATTTGCACCTAAAAGCTAGCAACCACTCATTTGATGACAATGAGGTTAAAATCTTAGCGAAAGAACATAGATGGTTTGAAAGGGGGGTAAAAGAAGCGATTCTTATAAAACAACAAAATCCTTCATTAAACCGGTCTGGTGGGGTGAGGTTCAATTTGGATCGTTCATACAATAGCCTGCTTAGGCAAAACAGGTTAGGCAACTTTCGTAATGCTGATGAGGGTCGTTATGCTGATGAGGTGATACCGGTGGGAGTGGGGGTAATAGGCCAGTCGTTAGTCAGGAATGTAGGAACAATCAGTGGGGCCACAGGGAGGGGTCCTCTGCCCCTCCAACCTGAGAGTAGGGACCTATCATAGCGGTGTCCGGCGCCACCATGTCTGGACATTAGGGATATATAAATGGGGCCGATACGACCAGTCAGACTTTAGTTCGCTGACGAAGCCTCTTGGATAGGAGGCGAAACGTCCAAAACCTTCACTTTTGTACAGATGACGGCTGAAGAAACCTTCTCATCGAATATATATCATATAATATATAAATAAGGCCGATACGACCAGTCACACTTTAGTTCGCTGGCGAAGCCTCTTGGATAGGAGGCGAAACGTCCGAAACCTTCAAAATTGTACAGATGACAGCTGAAGAAACCTTCTCATCGATGGACCACTCCTGTACGACTGAGAGCTTACACAGACCTACATAGTGTCATTCGTCATGGTGAGGCAGCCAGTTCTGACGATAAAGCTGCCAAAGGTTACAGGGAATCATTCCTCAAGATGGTGGAAGAAGAAGGCTACGTTCCTCATCAAGTATTTTATGCTGATGAGACCGGCCTTTTTTGGAAAAAAATGCCTAACCGGACTTTGATTACACAGGAAGAGAAGTTTGTCCCTGGGCATAAGCCTATGAAAGATAGGCTCACCCTTCTTCCTCCCGTCCGTATGGAATATGGGAAGCGCAAAAGGAAAGAGATGCACATTTCATGGGAAGACATTCCTCGATCGCCAGTCCTATAGACATATTTTATTATCTTTGCTGTCATTGCCTTTTATCGAGCATCTTCTTCTTCTTCTTTTCCTTTCGGCTTTCCCCTTCAAGGGGTCGCCACATCGAATCAGTAACCTCCATCTTCAGAGGTATGATACGCATGTTTGTTTTGGCCCAGCTTTTACGTCGGATGCCCTTCCTGACACAACCCTCTGTATTTATCCGGGCTTGGGACCGGCACAAGAAGACTTATGTCTCTTTGTGGCTACAGAACAAGCAACTTGCTCAGTAAAAGGCTCCCAAAGACAAAATGGTCATCAGCACAGCAACAATCAAAAAAGCAAAACTATACTCACCATTTGATGACAATGCCTTTTATCGAGCATCGTCATCTTTATTAAGTTCATAAGTTGCTTGTTCTGTCGGCACAAGGAGCCACAAACCAGTGTCATATTGTGCCTGTCCCAGGCCTGGATATATACAGAGGGTTGTGTCAGGAAGGGCATCCAACGTAAAAGCTTGTCTAAAACAAACATGCATCGCAAACCTCGGAAGATGGAGGACACTGATTCGCTGTGGTGACCCCTAACGGGAAAAGTCGAAAGGAAAAGAAGATTTTAATTTTTTATTCTGTGTGAATCAACGGGTCAATATATTTGTACTGGGTGGTTGCATCATTGCGATTTTCATGTTATGCGTGTTGTTGGTTTCATGATTAATTAAAAATGAACTTGATTTGTAAGTTCTACATGTATTTTTTTCATTGAGAGTTTCTTTAATTATTTCTGATTGTTTATTTATTCGTATATTCCTTTTTTTAATTGAACGTATTGCTTTTTGCACACTATGTGGGTGGTCTATCTATCTATCTATCTATCTATCTATCTATCTATCTATCTATCTATCTATCTATCTATCTATCTATCTGTGTCTGTATGTATGTATGTATGTATGTATGTATATAAAAAAATCCTCGTCTCACCCCTCATGGGTGGTGTCTGTCCCCCATTTTAGCTCGGGTCCTCTACCAGAGGCCAGGAAGCTTGAGGGTTCTGCGCAGTAACCGTGCTGTTCCCAACACTGCGCTTTTCTGGACCGAGATATCCGATGTTGTTCCCGGGATCTGTTGCAACCACTGGTCGAGGTTGGGGGTCACTGCCCCGAGTGCTCCGACCACCACAGGCACGACTGTCACCTTTACCTTCCAGGCTCTCTCCAGCTCCTTTCTGAGCCCTTGGTATTTCTCGATTTTCTCATGTTCCTTCTTTCTGATGTTTCCATCACTCGGGACCGCTACATCCACGACAACGGCTTTCCTTTCCCCTTTATCTATGACCACGATATCTGGTTGGTTGGCCATTACCATCTTGTCAGTCTGTATCTGGAAGTCCCACAGGATCTTTGCTCGGTCATTCTCTACTACCTTGGGAGGTGTTTCCCATTTTGACCTTGGGGTTTCCAGTCCATACTCCGCACAGATGTTTCGGTAGACTTTGCCAGCCACCTGGTTATGGCGCTCCATGTAGGCTTTCCCTGCCAGCATCTTACACCCTGCAGTTATGTGTTGGATTGTTTCAGGTGCCTCTTTGCACAACCTACACCTTGGGTCTTGTCTGGTGTGGTATATCCCTGCCTCGATGGCTCTGGTGTTCAGGGCCTGCTCTTGAGCAGCCAGAATGAGTGCCTCTGTGCTGTCCTTTAGGCAAGCCCTCTCTAGCCACTGATAGGACTTCTTGAGATCAGCCACTTCTGCTATTGTTCGGTGGTACATCCCGTGTAGGGGCTTTTCCTCCCATGATTGTCCCTCTTCCAGCACCTCATCCTCTGTTCCCCATTGTCTGAGACATTCTTTGAGTACATCATGCGTTGGAGCCTTCTCTTTGATGTATTCATGGAGCTTGGATGTTTCATCCTGGACAGTGGCTCTCACACTCACTAGTCCCCGGCCTCCTTCCTTACGGCTTGTGTACAGTCTCAGGGTGCTGGACTTGGGATGGAACCCTCCATGCATGGTGAGGAGTTTTCGGGTCTTAACATCCGTGGTCTGAATCTCTTCCTTTGGCCACCTTATTATTCCTGCAGGGTATCTGATCACTGGCAGGGCATAGCTGTTTATTGCCCGGGTCTTGTTCTTGCCATTGAGCTGGCTTCTGAGGACTTGCCTCACCCGCTGGAGGTATTAGGTTGTAGCCGCTTTCCTTGTTGCTAGTTCGAGGTTGCCATTGGCCTGTGGTATACCAAGGTACTTGTAGCTGTTTTCAATGTATATATATATATATATATATATATATATATATATATATATATAATATATATATAATATATATATATATATATATATATTGTGATGTCACGAGAGGCTGTGTCCTGGAGGGTAAATACATCCCCCTAAGATGGCTCCACCCAGAGAGAGTCTTGGCCTCATCTGGTGGAAGGCAGCAATTAAAACCACACACCTGCAGCTGATCAGGGCGGGATTGGCAGGCAAGGCTCTTAAGGCAGAAAGCCTCTGAGTGTGGAGTTTGGGGAAAGACAAGCTCGATTGCTGTGCTCTGTGAAGAAGTTGATTGCTGCGTGGAACTCATTGCCAGTCGGGACCACACGACAGGACACTGGATTTGGACCTTGCTAAGGTGGCTAGGCTACATGAGGAGGACGTCAAGAGGGGTGAGACCTAGAGACTCTTGGAAAAGAACTCCGTCTTCAGTTTTACCTCGGAAGAGACTTTATTTTGATTCAAGTATTGGAAGAGACACTATTCAAACCTTTGTTGCGTGTGAGTTCCCCCTGAAACCCTTGATTAAAACCTTTGTTTGTATCCAAACCTGTCGTCCATTACACTTCTTGTCCTGTCCCGCTGAGAGCTAGCCTCTCATGATATCACATATGGTGGAGGATGCGGGTACTGGTCAAGTGTTAGTAAGTGCATGGACATTGATGGTTTGTGTTATGTTTTTTCTAAATTGAAAATATCCTCAATTACAAAAAAATAAATAAATGGAGGACATTTTGAAAACCCTGCTTGCAAGTCAGGAAGCCCAATATCAGGCCAATTTGGCTCTCCTGGAGGAGCAAAGGAGAGCCAATGAACTGAAGGCAGAGGAATTGCTCTTGCAAAAACAAATGGCCTCCAAGAACATGCCCCGGGTGAAGGCGGGGGATTTTTTAGCCAATATGGGGGTGACGGATGATATTGAGGCGTACCTGCATTCCTTTGAAGCAACAGCCACTCGAGAAAAGTTGCCAGAGCAGCAGTGGGTGGGATTGCTTGCACCCTTCCTGACAGGGGAATCGCTGAATGCTGTCCTGGGCTTGACCGCAGACAGAGCAGAAGACGACGACTATTTAAAAGCTGAAATTCTCAGCAGACATGGGCTCACCAAGTTCGGGATGGTACAGCGCTTCCACACCTGGACTTTCCAGCCAGACCAACCTCCACGGGCACAGATGCACGAATTGGCCCGCATCGCACGGAAGTGGCTGGAACCGGATAGGAGCACGGCAGCTGAGGTGGTCAAGGCCATTGTCGTGGATCGCTACTTACGAGCCCTGCCCTATGAGGCGAAAAGGATAATCAGTCAGCAGTCGCTGACTACTGCGTGTCAAACAGTGGCAGCGGTGGAGCAGTACCAGGCGACAGCGGAGATGCTGCGAACGACCAAGAGGGAAACCAGCAACACATCCCCACCCCGGACTGAAATGGCCCGCCCAAAGTTGCCCAAGCCCGCCAACACAGCCAAGATTGCTCCAGGTGGTGTCAGAGGTCCACCCAGGCAGTGGCGGATGCCCAGTGGCACCGAAACCAGACGATGCTACAGATGCGGAGAGACGGGACACATCTCATGGCAGTGTGGAAAACCAACGGAAGAGTCCATGCCGTCCGTTGACTCTTCCAGTGCCCACCCTGCTCATTATGCCTCCCTCCTGGGGGGGAGTGACAGCTCACTAACAAGGCCCCCCACCTGTCGGGTGACAGTGAATCAACAGGATGTTGAAGCCCTGCTGGACTCCGGAAGCCTGGTCACCTTGGTGCGCCAAACGCTGGTCGATCCAACCAGGTTGTTTCCAGAGAAAACCCTTCCAGTCTCCTGCGTCCATGGAGACACCAGAGAGTACCACACTACTGAACTCACCATGACCACAACCAAGGGAATCATCCGCACGGTAGCCGGTGTGGTTGACTCTCTCCCTGTCCCCCTCCTGATTGGACGCGACTCCCTGGCCTTTCACCCACTGTGGAGAGAAACACAGGAAAGACTGGCCCGACTACCTCGGAAGGGGAGAGGTAAGACGCGTGTAGTGAATACCCAAGCCTACCCCTCTGATTCACTCTCCCCAGCCTGTGCTCTCCTAGGGACAGCAGATGCACCACCGTAGACGGAGTCTGGCCCAGAGACCGCCGAGGAAACTCCAGCCCCAGAAAATCTCCCGGCTTCCAGTAGTGATGAGAACCCAGGGACTCAGAAGCTGCCTCCTCTAACAGGCCGGTATGGTACAGCCCAGTTACAGGATCCTACCCTTGCCAACGCCATGAAGAATGTGCAGGTTTTAGAGGGTGTAGTACTGGGGGAAAGGACAAGCCCCACATACCCCCATTTTGCGGTTGATCGGGGGCTATTATACCAGGTGACGAAGCAAAATGATGAAGTACGTGAAGAACTTCTTGTACCACAATCACACCGAGCTACAGTACTGGACTTGGCACACACACACCTGCTAGGGGGACACCTAGGGGTCGAAAAGACAAAAGAGAGAATCTTGCAATGGTTCTTCTGGCCAGGGGTGCACAAGGATGTGGAGAACTATTGTCGTTCTTGCCCCGAGTGCCAACAGGTGGCGCCCAAGCCCACATACAGAAACCCGCTCATTCCCTTACCCATCATTGAGACCCATTTTCAGAGGCTTGGGCTGGACATAGTCGGACCTCTACCAAAAAGTGCTAGGGGACACCAGTATATTTTGGTTATGATGGATTATGCCACTCGGTTCCCAGAAGCTGTTCCCCTCAGAAAGGCTACCACAAAGCAGATCGCAAAGGAACTGTTTGCTCTCGCCAGCCGGGTAAGGATCCCAAAGGAGATACTGACCGACCAGGGAAGCCCCTTTATGTCCAAGGTCATGAAGGACCTGTGTGCCCTGCTCAAGGTCAAGCAACTGAGAACCTCCATCTACCACCCACAGACAGATGGATTGGTAGAACGATTCAACAAGACACTCAAGGCCATGATGAGGAAAGTTATCAAAGAAGATGGCCGAAACTGGGATCAACTGCTCCCGTACTTACTGTTTGCCGTGAGGGAGGTACCACAGTCTTCTACCGGTTTCTCACCCTTTGAGTTGTTGTACTCTTACAGACCCCGGGGACTGCTGGATATCGCCAAAGAGGCTTGGGAAGAGCAGCCGTGCCGACAACGTACCCTCATCGAGCATGTGGGGGACATGCGGGAAAGGATGAGGGCCATTTACCCGATAGTGCAAGAACACATGGAAGCGGCCCAACGACAGCAGCAAGCCTCCTACAATAGACCTGCCCAGCCTCGAGAGTTCAAGCCAGGGGACAGAGTGCTGGTCTTGGTGCCAACCGTGGAGTGCAAGTTCCTGGCATCCTGGCAGGGGCCCTTTGAGGTCATCGAACGCGTGGGGGAGGTAAACTACAAGGTGAGGCAACCTGGTAAGAGGAAACCTGAGCAGATTTATCACGTTAACCTCCTAAAGAAGTGGCATGCCAGAGAGGCGCTGTTTAGTTGCCTACCCCCCAGCGAGGCGAAGGAACCGGCCAGAGAAGACATCCAGATGGGCCCAATTTTTTCCCCACACCAACGCCAGATGACCCTCGAATTGGTTGAGCGTAACCAAGACGTATTCTCCTCCATACCTGGACACACAGACGTGGTGCAACACGAGATACGCACCATGCCTGGAAAAACAGTACACCAGCGTCCATACCGTGTGTACAGCTATACAGGAGGAGATCAGGAAGATGCTGGAACTTGGAGTAATCGAGGAGTCCCAAAGTGCGTGGGCGAGTCCGATCGTGTTGGTCCCCAAGCCAGACGGGTCAATACGATTCTGTAATGTCTATCGGAAGTTGAATGAGGTGTCCGAATTTGATGCTTATCCAATGCCTCGTGTTGACGATCTCATTGACTCCCTGGGACAGGCACGCTTCATCACCACTCTCGACCTCACAAATGGATATTGGCAGGTGCCCCTGAATCCGACATCAAAAGAGAAGATAGCCTTCGCCACACCTGAGGGACTCTACCAATACACTAGGCTCCCGTTTGGTCTCCATGGAGCACCCGCCACATTTCAGCGCCTAATGGATCGGATTCTCACCCCACACAAGAGGTACGCAGCAGCATACTTGGATGATGTTGTCATACAGAGTCCTGACTGGGAGAGTCACTTACCCCGAGTGCAAGCTGTGATTGACTCACTCAGAAAAGAAGGTCTCACAGCAAACCCGAAAAAGTGCAGGTTGGTATTTGGCGAAACCAACTACCTGGGCTACACTATAGGACGGGGGCTGGTGAAGCCTCAAGAAGCAAAACTATGGGCTATACAAGATTGGCCCCAACCCCTTACCAGTGAGGTCGTTCTTAGGCATGGCTGGCTACTATAGACGCTTTATCGCTGACTTCGCTACTATAGCAGCCCCCATGACAGAATTGACGATCAAAAAACACTCCCGATTGGTGAAATGGAGCCCAGAGGCCGAAATGGCCTTCGCCAATCTAAAACAGGCACTTTGTTCCAGTCCGATCCTGGTGGCACCAGACTTCAGCAAGGACTTCATGGTGCAAGCGGATGCATCAGAAGTTGGTCTGGGGGCTGTACTCTCGCAAGTACATGGAGGAGAGGAACATCCCATCCCGTACCTTAGCAGGAAGCTGTTGCCCAGGGAAAAGAACTATTCCACAGTAGAGAAGGAGTGCCTTGCCATCACATGGGCGCTGGAGTCATTGCGCTTCTATATCCTGGGAAGACGTTTCACAGTGGTCTCTGATCATGCTCCTCTCCAATGGATGGCCCGGAACAAGGAGACCAACAGCAGAGTAACCAGGTGGTTCTTGAGTCTGCAGGCCTTTAACTTCTCTGTTGTCCACAGGGCTGGCAAGCGCCAAGGCAATGCGGATGCCGTCTCCCGAAGGGAGGCCTTCCTGGCCTGTTTTGCATCCTTCACCCCGCCGAGGACGTCGGTCTCAAGGGGGGGGGGGGTGATGTCACGAGAGGCTGCGTCCTGGAGGGCAAATACATCCCCCTAAGATGGCTCCACCCAGAGAGAGTCTTGCCCCCATCTGGTGGAAGGCAGCAATTAAAACCACACACCTGCAGCTGATCAGGGCGGGATTGGCAGGCAAGGCTCTTAAGGCAGAGAGCCTCTGAGTGTGCAGCTTGGGGAAAGACAAGCTTGATTGCTGTGCTCTGTGAAGAAGTTGATTGCTGCGTGGAACTCATTGCCAGTTTGGACCACACGACAGGACACTGGATTTGGACCTTGCTCAGGTGGCTAGGCTACATGAGGAGGACGTCAAGAGGGGTGAGACCTAGAGACTCTTGGAAAAGAACTCCGTCTTCAGTTTTACCTCAGAAGAGACTTTAGTTTGATTTAAGTATTGGAAGAGACACTATTCAAACCTTTGTTGCTTGTGAATCCCCCCTGAAACCTTTGATTAAAACCTTTGTTTGTATCCAAACCTGTCGTCCATTGCACTTCTTGTCCTGTCCCGCTGAGAGCCAGCCTCTCATGATATCACAACAGTTAAAACAATGAAAATCTGTGACCGAGTTCTTTATTACAGTTTTAACTATCATAACTTTCATAATTTTTAGCAAATCTTAACGAGTAAGGCACCATTGGAAAGCTTTTGAAATTCTAAACAAGAACAGAAAACACAAGAAAAGATTAAAAATTTAAATTAGGAAACATCAACGATCGAATGCAGGCAGATTTTCGTCAGAAATCAAAAATGGTTTACGAACGCCTCAGTTTACGAACGCCTTGCCTTACAAACCTTTCGGTTTACGAACGTAAAATTTCTGAAAATTAAAGCTTGGATTACGCACTACTTTTCGCGATAACTTCCCCCCCCCCCCCCCCCCCCCCCCGCCACGGCTGGCGGAGTAATCTTCTGTGGAAGAACACCAAAGCACATGAGCGAAAAGCGCCCCAGCCGGCCTGCCTTTCCACAGAGAGAGAGAGAATGACACACACACACACACACACACACACACACACACACACACACACACACACACACACGTCGATCGCCTCAAAGGACTTTTTTTTACAGATACGTTTGCTTTTTTGGGACCGAAAAGGACACCATAGGCTCGTGTTCAGCCTAAGAAGACACAAAAGAAAATTACAGTGGAGGAGAAGAAGGAGATCATTGAGAAACACGAACGAGGTGTGCGTTTGTCTGATTTAGCCGCTAAGCGGATATGCTAAGTCCATTTCAATGTGTATCATTGTGTTCAGCTGATAGAAAAGGCTTGGCATGATGTTACCCTTCGATCCTTGAAAGCAGCATGGAAGAATGTGTGGCCCGCATGCATCCTTGAGAGGGACTTTGAAGGATTTGATCCTCATCTGACGTAAAAGCTGGGCCAAAACAAACATGCGTATCATACCTCTGAAGATGGAGGTTACTGATTCGCTGTGGTGACCCCTTGAAGGGAAAAGCCGAAAGGAAAAGAAGACTCCATATTTTATGTTCAGAAGAATCTGAAGTCATTTGAATGAAAAATATTGTATGTATTTTATATGAGTAATTTGTTTTACATATAATTTTGCACCATTTTTGGAAATACTAAATTCATTTAAGCACAAAAAATACTGAGGATCCCTTTGGGAGCCAAAAGGCCGGCTCATTCTGGTGAGCCAATCCAAAATATACGGCTCTCTAAAAAGAGACGGAATTCCCATTACGTTTTCTGTGCCTTGACTTGTTCTTGCGTCATTGCCAGTGCCCGGGAAATCGACCGCGGATAAACCGATTGAGATGATTGGATTGCTTTTGATTAGTCATCCATACGTCATTTTCCAGCGACTACATGTTCCCCATCAACACCGACAAAAACATGGCACTGTTTCCAGCCTTTGCAGGAGCTTCCAGTGACAAGGTTGAAGATTCATCCAATGGTAATAATTTCTTCATATTCCACGAATTGCGTTTATAGTTGTTAAACGGTAAGAATCCACGAAGTGGACGGCGAGCTTTACTTTGAGTTCAATGTTGTGAAATGCGCGCTAACGCGTGAAATAATTTTGTTCATCTCATCGTCTTATTTCAACGCTCCTTTTAATATTTTATCATGCTATGTAGACATCGATCTATTAAAGGCACAAGCTGATATTTCTAGTACTGCTGGGAAGCGCAAGTGTTTGAATTTCACCGAAATCTACTAATACATCTATGGATCGTATGTCCATTCGCATAATTTGGAGAAGTCAAGTACTGCGCAAGGCACAAGTCTCAAGACTGAGCATTAAAATTTTGTTCAACTCCCAATTTCCTGTAAGAAAAAATATCAAGCAATTGAAATCCATGCCCCCGTTAAATTTAAATGTGTAACAAAACGAGTCAGGTAATTTACCTGGCTAAGCAAGTCTTAAATCATACAGTCATGGTCAGTCACAGCCTTATGCAAACGTCAAACTCTGCTCGGTACCTGCATCCGAAATTACATCAGTTTATGTTCATCAACCAAATCAGTCTCCATATTCTCTATCTGTCTTCTCAATTTAAAGCTATTCAGTTAAACGTGTGCTGAATATTTCGTTACCTGTAGCCAAGCCACACAGGTCGTAAAATTTGCTGTTTAAATTTGATGATTTGCGATACCTTCAAATGTGTCATCTAATAATTTCCACTCGTACTTTGGTAACCAGGCTGTTGGGTTTCTGTATACTGTATTTAGAATTGTTTTTGATACTACAATAAATGTCAATACAATGTGATTACATTTCCAGTTTGTTCTAACGCTTTTTTTGGTTTTAACTTCCTTATTTAGAACTGAAATGGTTGAACAATAAAAGTTTTCAGACAAGTGATGCCTTGTCTCTTCATTGTCGCTTCTTGGAGACAAAAAATGAGGGTCTACACACGGACTTGAGGTAACATTTTTGGAACAGTAAAATAAAAACATTAGGTGCCGGAAAATGGATGGATCATCATTACCTGTCTGTAAATAGTTGTATTACTTTTGTTTTAGCCCACACATTGCATTAAATTGTGTACACCCCAGTTCATGTAACTCTGAACCAACATACAGCCAGATAAAGAGCAAATCTTTTTTTTTCACGTGAAAAAAATAGTGGAAATCATTTGTTGAAGTTTCAGACTGAATGAAATTGAAATGTGTCCATTTCATCTCTGTCATGTGATGACTCTTTATTGTCTTCTACTTTCTCCCCTTCGTAATTTTGCTGCCGTAAATTGAGAATTTCTCCATTGTTAGACAAATGTTTTCTTATCTGAAATTCAGTTTCGTCAGTAAAGAAGAAGACACTGTGCAATCAAAGAAGAAAAAGAAGCACGAAAAGCATGGTAAAAAAAGAAAAAAACACAAAGAAAAATCTAAAAGGTCAACAGAAAGCAGTGGATCAGACTCTGAACCAATCTTCCCAAGTGATCTCAAACGGAAACAAGAAACAGACCGGTACGCACGTCACCAATTGTCGTTTGGTTAAATTCTATATTTTTAATTACAGCCCTCCAGATTGAATTCAAACAATTGTCTCGTTGTTTGCTGACATCTTTTTTTATACTTGCTATGTGTCTCATTGTAAATACAGTCCACAGGCAGCCGCAATTTCAAGTTCTTTCTCATGGTTGGATGACATTCCATCGCCGACAACGCAACCATTCTGTGTGGATACATCTTCGGATGCGTCCAACTGGACGTACAAGTCTCTGTACAGAGGAGATGTAGCAAGGTAATGCACATGCAAAACATTCAATTTAAAGCCATTTGAACAGTAAGGCCTTGTCCTGATCGACCTGAACACAACCATCCTCGCTGTCTTTTTTTTTTTGTTATTGCAGGTATAAAAGGAAAGGTATTTCATCACTGGGTCTGGACCCTTGCAGACAAGAAATACGCTGGGAGGATGTGAAAAAGAAACATAAAGGGGGAGACAAGAAGAAAGGAGCAGACAGATATTTTTCTGTGGCATGTCGTATTTTGCTCAGGTGTCAACCTCTTCAGACATTACCAAGAGTTTGTGTAAGCGGTGATGTCACCAACTCCAACCCCTTTCTCCCACTGGAAAACATTGTGGCGGGGAGAGAAGCAGAGCCTGGTAAAAAGTTTAGACACACTGTGGAGTAAGATTGAATGGGGTCATATTTACAAAAATCTTAACGGTAGTTTAATTTCCATTTAAACCTTGAAAGTGGAATGACCTCAAGGGTGCCCAACGCAGCAGTAACTGAGAACAACTATTCCCTGTCAATGCATAGTCTCACTCAAAGCAAAGTTTAGCATATTGTTTGCAAGCATAAATGGAAAAAAAGACAAATCTATTCATGTCAAATGATTTAATTTTGGAAGATCAGTGATTACCTCAGAAGAGACTTTAGTTTGATTTAAGTATTGGAAGAGACACTATTCAAACCTTTGTTGCTTGTGAATCCCCCCTGAAACCTTTGATTAAAACCTTTGTTTGTATCCAAACCTGTCGTCCATTGCACTTCTTGTCCTGTCCCGCTGAGAGCCAGCCTCTCATGATATCACAACAGTTAAAACAATGAAAATCTGTGACCGAGTTCTTTATTACAGTTTTAACTATCATAACTTTCATAATTTTTAGCAAATCTTAACGAGTAAGGCACCATTGGAAAGCTTTTGAAATTCTAAACAAGAACAGAAAACACAAGAAAAGATTAAAAATTTAAATTAGGAAACATCAACGATCGAATGCAGGCAGATTTTCGTCAGAAATCAAAAATGGTTTACGAACGCCTCAGTTTACGAACACCTTGCCTTACAAACCTTCGGTTTACGAACGTAAAATTTATGAAAATTAAAGCTTGGATTACGCACTACTTTTCGCGATAACTTCCCCCGCTTCCCCCCCCCCCCCCCGCCACGGCTGGCGGAGTAATCTTCCGTGGAAGAACACCAAAGCACATGAGCGAAAAGCGCCCCAGCCGGCCTGCCTTTCCACAGAGAGAGAGAGAATGACACACACACACACACACACACACACACACACACACACACACACACACGTCGATCGCCTCAAAGGACTTTTTTTTACAGATACGTTTGCTTTTTTGGTACCGAAAAGGACACCATAGGCTCGTGTTCAGCCTAAGAAGACACAAAAGAAAATTACAGTGGAGGAGAAGAAGGAGATCATTGAGAAACACGAACGAGGTGTGCGTTTGTCTGATTTAGCCGCTAAGCGGATATGCTAAGTCCATTTCAATGTGTATCATTGTGTTCAGCTGATAGAAAAGGCTTGGCATGATGTTACCCTTCGATCCTTGAAAGCAGCATGGAAGAATGTGTGGCCCGCATGCATCCTTGAGAGGGACTTTGAAGGATTTGATCCTCATCTGACGTAAAAGCTGGGCCAAAACAAACATGCGTATCATACCTCTGAAGATGGAGGTTACTGATTCGCTGTGGTGACCCCTTGAAGGGAAAAGCCGAAAGGAAAAGAAGACTCCATATTTTATGTTCAGAAGAATCTGAAGTCATTTGAATGAAAAATATTGTATGTATTTTATATGAGTAATTTGTTTTACATATAATTTTGCACCATTTTTGGAAATACTAAATTCATTTAAGCACAAAAAATACTGAGGATCCCTTTGGGAGCCAAAAGGCCGGCTCTTTCTGGTGAGCCAATCCAAAATATACGGCTCTCTAAAAAGAGACGGAATTCCCATTACGTTTTCTGTGCCTTGACTTGTTCTTGCGTCATTGCCAGTGCCCGGGAAATCGACCGCGGATAAACCGATTGAGATGATTGGATTGCTTTTGATGTGTCATCCATACGTCATTTTCCAGCGACTACATGTTCCCCATCAACACCGACAAAAACATGGCACTGTTTCCAGCCTTTGCAGGAGCTTCCAGTGACAAGGTTGAAGATTCATCCAATGGTAATAATTTCTTCATATTCCACGAATTGCGTTTATAGTTGTTAAACGGTAAGAATCCACGAAGTGGACGGCGAGCTTTACTTTGAGTTCAATGTTGTGAAATGCGCGCTAACGCGTGAAATAATTTTGTTCATCTCATCGTCTTATTTCAACGCTCCTTTTAATATTTTATCATGCTATGTAGACATCGATCTATTAAAGGCACAAGCTGATATTTCTAGTACTGCTGGGAAGCGCAAGTGTTTGAATTTCACCGAAATCTACTAATACATCTATGGATCGTATGTCCATTCGCATAATTTGGAGAAGTCAAGTACTGCGCAAGGCACAAGTCTCAAGACTGAGCATTAAAATTTTGTTCAACTCCCAATTTCCTGTAAGAAAAAAATATCAAGCAATTGAAATCCATGCCCCCGTTAAATTTAAATGTGTAACAAAACGAGTCAGGTAATTTACCTGGCTAAGCAAGTCTTAAATCATACAGTCATGGTCAGTCACAGCCTTATGCAAACGTCAAACTCTGCTCGGTACCTGCATCCGAAATTACATCAGTTTATGTTCATCAACCAAATCAGTCTCCATATTCTCTATCTGTCTTCTCAATTTAAAGCTATTCAGTTAAACGTGTGCTGAATATTTCGTTACCTGTAGCCAAGCCACACAGGTCGTAAAATTTGCTGTTTAAATTTGATGATTTGCGATACCTTCAAATGTGTCATCTAATAATTTCCACTCGTACTTTGGTAACCAGGCTGTTGGGTTTCTGTATACTGTATTTAGAATTGTTTTTGATACTACAATAAATGTCAATACAATGTGATTACATTTCCAGTTTGTTCTAACGCTTTTTTTGGTTTTAACTTCCTTATTTAGAACTGAAATGGTTGAACAATAAAAGTTTTCAGACAAGTGATGCCTTGTCTCTTCATTGTCGCTTCTTGGAGACAAAAAATGAGGGTCTACACACGGACTTGAGGTAACATTTTTGGAACAGTAAAATAAAAACATTAGGTGCCGGAAAATGGATGGATCATCATTACCTGTCTGTAAATAGTTGTATTACTTTTGTTTTAGCCCACACATTGCATTAAATTGTGTACACCCCAGTTCATGTAACTCTGAACCAACATACAGCCAGATAAAGAGCAAATCTTTTTTTTTCACGTGAAAAAAATAGTGGAAATCATTTGTTGAAGTTTCAGACTGAATGAAATTGAAATGTGTCCATTTCATCTCTGTCATGTGATGACTCTTTATTGTCTTCTACTTTCTCCCCTTCGTAATTTTGCTGCCGTAAATTGAGAATTTCTCCATTGTTAGACAAATGTTTTCTTATCTGAAATTCAGTTTCGTCAGTAAAGAAGAAGACACTGTGCAATCAAAGAAGAAAAAGAAGCACGAAAAGCATGGTAAAAAAAGAAAAAAACACAAAGAAAAATCTAAAAGGTCAACAGAAAGCAGTGGATCAGACTCTGAACCAATCTTCCCAAGTGATCTCAAACGGAAACAAGAAACAGACCGGTACGCACGTCACCAATTGTCGTTTGGTTAAATTCTATATTTTTAATTACAGCCCTCCAGATTGAATTCAAACAATTGTCTCGTTGTTTGCTGACATCTTTTTTTATACTTGCTATGTGTCTCATTGTAAATACAGTCCACAGGCAGCCGCAATTTCAAGTTCTTTCTCATGGTTGGATGACATTCCATCGCCGACAACGCAACCATTCTGTGTGGATACATCTTCGGATGCGTCCAACTGGACGTACAAGTCTCTGTACAGAGGAGATGTAGCAAGGTAATGCACATGCAAAACATTCAATTTAAAGCCATTTGAACAGTAAGGCCTTGTCCTGATCGACCTGAACACAACCATCCTCGCTGTCTTTTTTTTTTTGTTATTGCAGGTATAAAAGGAAAGGTATTTCATCACTGGGTCTGGACCCTTGCAGACAAGAAATACGCTGGGAGGATGTGAAAAAGAAACATAAAGGGGGAGACAAGAAGAAAGGAGCAGACAGATATTTTTCTGTGGCATGTCGTATTTTGCTCAGGTGTCAACCTCTTCAGACATTACCAAGAGTTTGTGTAAGCGGTGATGTCACCAACTCCAACCCCTTTCTCCCACTGGAAAACATTGTGGCGGGGAGAGAAGCAGAGCCTGGTAAAAAGTTTAGACACACTGTGGAGAAAGATTGAATGGGGTCATATTTACAAAAATCTTAACGGTAGTTTAATTTCCATTTAAACCTTGAAAGTGGAATGACCTCAAGGGTGCCCAACGCAGCAGTAACTGAGAACAACTATTCCCTGTCAATGCATAGTCTCACTCAAAGCAAAGTTTAGCATATTGTTTGCAAGCATAAATGGAAAAAAAGACAAATCTATTCATGTCAAATGATTTAATTTTGGAAGATCAGTGAATGAACCCATTGCAAGACAAGTCTCTGCAATGGATGCTCCCTCGTTGTAGACATTCATCTGAGTATTTTTTTTTTAGTGTTTCCACCCCATTCTGACTACATTTTCATCTTCAACTTCTTCTGATTTGTTCCAACCGACTGCTCCAGGTGGCAGACCGCAGACCTCATCAGTGAATCCGCTTGGTGTGTACGACTCCACCACTGCTCTATGGCTACAGGGGAAGGGAAAGCAGGACCCAACAGATCATCACGACAATCCCAACTCTGAGACAGGACAGGAAGCTCAACTTTTGACCGGTCAAACTGAAGAGTTCAACAGGAAATTGAGAGAGCAACCCAAGGACACTCAGCTGTGGCTGAAATTCATTCGATATCAGGTAGGAAGTCTCACCTTTTGAACAAACTGATTGTTTTTGTCTGGTGTGATGCTGCCGTTGCGGTCAGAAGTTTGCATGTACTGATGATGACCATGAATCTTATCTTTGATAATCGCTAGCATTTTAAATTATTCTTTGAAACTGGTCTTCATCCAAGGTGGAATAACTTGTAGTGTCACAATTTTTGGCGACTTTCACTTCAATCAGAATCAGAATCAGAATCATCTTTATTGCCAAGTATGTAGAACACACAAGGAATTTGTTTCCGGTAGAACACGCTGCACTAGTATCGTTGTCAAAAAAACTGCTAAGTGGCACTATACAGTTCCATTTTGGCTACTGTTGAAAGAGTTCAAAGAGTTAATGGCTTGGGGGAAGAAGCTGTTTAAATGTCTGCTGGATTTGGTGCGCATGGATCGGTAGCGCCTGCCTGAGGGGAGTAGCTGGAAAAGGTGGTGGGCAGGGTGCGGAGGGTCCAGTAGGATTTTCCGCGCCCTAGTTTGGATTCTTGCAGTGTGCAAGTCCTCGAGAGTGGGTAGGGCGGTGCCAATGATTTTTTCCGCCGTCCTAACTGTCCGTTGAAGTCGGATTTTGTCCATTTTTGTGGCGGCCCCGAACCAAACGGTGATGGAAGAACACAGGATGGATTCGATGACAGCCGTGTAGAAATGTTGCAGCACCTCCTGTGGCAGGCCATGCTTCTTTAGCAGCCTCAGGAAGTACATTCTCTGTTGGGCCTTTTTCAGGATAGAGTTGGTGTTGACCTCCCACTTCATGTCCTGGGAGACTGTGATTCCCAGGAACTTGAAGGTCTCAACGGTTGACACCAGGCAGTTGGATAGTGTGAGGGGTAGCTGTGGTGATGGATGTTTCCTGAAGTCCACCATCATCTCAACTGTCTTGAGCGTGTTCAGCTCCAGGTTGTGACGGCTGCACCAGAGCTCCAGCTGCTCCACTTGTTGTCGGTACGCAGACTCGTCGCCGTCTTTGATGAGACCGATGACCGTGGTGTCGTCTGCGAATTTTATGAATTTGACAGCTGGGTGCGTTGAGGTGCAGTCGTTCGTGTAGAGAGAGAAGAGCAATGGAGAGAGGACGCATCCCTGCGGGGCTCCAGTGCTCGTGGTTCGTGTTGTGGATGATATATTTCCCAGTCTGACCTGTTGTGTCCGTCCTGTCAGGAAGCTGAGGGTCCACTGGCAGATCGTGGGGGACACACCAAGCTGGAGAAGTTTGGGGATGAGGAGTTCTGGGATGATGGTATTGAACGCAGAGCTGTAGTCCACAAACAGGATCCTTGCGTAGGTTCCTGTGTTGTCAAGGTGGTCGAGGATGTGGTGCAGTCCGATGTTGACTGCATCCTCCACAGACCTGTTTGCCCGGTAGGCAAACTGAAGAGGATCTAGCAGAGGTCCGGTGATGTTCTTTAGGTGGTTCAGCACGAGGCGTTCAAAGGACTTCATGACCACAGACGTCAGAGCAACAGGTCTATAGTCATTCAATCCCGAGGGTGCTGGTTTCTTTGGAACTGGGACGATAGTAGACTGTTTGAAGCAGGATGGGACTTCACACTGCTCCAGAGATCTGTTGAAGATTTGTGTGAAGACCGGAGCCAGCTGGTACTAGGGAGCGTGTCACCGAGGCTGCCATCCGCGGTCAACCAGATATCTTTCAAATTATTATACTGTATGTATTTTGCTTTGATCCTTTTTCTTTGTGGTGGCCTCCTACCTTTATCAGAATCAGAATACCTTTATTCGTCCCACAATGGGGAAATTTGCAGTCCACAGCAGCAATTGAAAAGGGATGGGGTTGGGGTGGGGGTGAAAGGATAGAAAACAAGATATTCTAAGCATAACAAAATACAAATGTCAACTGTATACTGTGCAAATGTACATGTGCAAAAGCGTTCCATAAGAGAAAAAAAAACTTACATAGTGCAGAATCAAGAAATGCATTTTGATATATTGCAACAACCCATATTTACAAGTGTCCAGTTTTTTTTTTCTTTTTTTCACATGTGATCATTGAGAATTGTGAAGCCTGACAGCAGTCGGTAGGAACGAGCGGCTGTACCTCTCCTTCTTGCAGCGCGGGTGTAATAGTCTCTGGCTAAAGGAGCTACCCAGTGCTGTCAGGGTGGGCAGGAGGGCGTGGGAGGGGCTGTCCATCATAGCTTTTAGTTTAGCTAGCGTCCGTGTGTTGCCCACCTCCTCCAGAGAGTCCAGCGAGCAGCCCACGACAGAACTGGCCCGCTTGACAAGGTGCTCCAGTCTTTTTCTGTCCCGGGTGGTGATGCTGCCTGACCAGCAGACAATGCCGTAGTGGATGGCTGATGCCACCACAGAGTCATAGAAAGTCTTTAAGGGAAAAGACCTCAGTTGCACAACTACGCGTATCTTATTATTATTAATAATAATAATAATAATAATACATTTCATTTATAAGCGCCTTTCAAAACTCTCAAGGTCACTTTACAGTCACAGGATCTGTTTTTCTGTGGGTGAGCAGCGGCAGCCACATGTGCCAACGTTCACTCAACACGGAATGATTCAAATAGATAGAAAGATAGCTACCTAGATAGCCAGCCAGAGCTAATAGATAGCAAATAGCTGTCAAATGATAATAATAATACTAATAATAATAATACATTTCATTTCTAAGCGCCTTTCTAAACTCTCAAGGTTACTTTTCAGTTACAGGATCAGTTTTTCTGTGGGTGAGCAGCAGCAGCCACATGCGCCAGCGTTCACTCAACCCAGAATAACTCAAATAGATAGAAAGTTAGCTAGCTCGCTAATATATAACTAATAGATAGCTAGATCGATAGCTAGCCAGTTTATTTACATTTTATACATCTTCCAGTATCACACACACACAAACATACAATAACCCAGGATTTGAGTCGCAGAGGTCAAACTCAAGTCCTGGATTTCGGATCTGGCTCACCACTTTTTTGTGGTCCTTAAAAGCAAATCTTGCGTCAACTTTCATGATTCTAAAATTCTTTGCTGTAGTTTCAAACTGTTTCATATGATAAAGTTCAAATTTCACAATAATAAATTTTAGGTTTTTCCCGATTCAACAACGTGATTAGAAATCTGCTATTCCGGGATACTCTGCATTGGTGAAAAAAATACCAGATTTTTTGTTCTGAATTTATTAAATCAAGAATAAAATATATTTGTTATTTATTTTGATTTGAACCGCTGATGATACACAGTCATATGAAAAGTGATCCTCTTGGGTTCAATTTGGGTATGATTTACATTGCATTAAATTGGAGTGCTATTGATCAGGATTTGATATCAGAAAATACTCAAAATCAAGTGATTTGGACGCTAGTGCAAAAAAAACTGTCATTCAAATTTTTTTGTTACTCTTTGTTTTCCGTCACCTGAACAATAATTGAACAAGCTGTACTTCTAACTTTAAAATTAGTCATCCTTATTTTTTTTCAAATGTCGTAATTCAACATTTGTTTGGTTTCACCATCATAACAGCCCTCTGAACACCAACGTTGCCGTTGACAAAAATGAGTTTGACATCCCTGATTTATGCCCCGAATTCTGGCAACTCACTTATTGACATATTTGATTTCCTAACTAATTAAGCCTTCGATCAGGTCACCGCCTTAAAACTTTGAATTCCAAACCATATCTTGTCTGTTTGGTTGTAGGATGACTTAAGTGCTTCTGTATTTGGAGGTGAGGAAGAGCCACAGGGCAATGAGTTATTGGAGCGTCGCAAGTCTTCGTACAAAGCCGTGCTGGAGAAAAAGCTCAGCATCGCCGAGCGTGCTGTGGCAACTAACCCGGGCTGCGTCGCTCTGCAGCGGGAGAGGCTCAGGATCTGCCAAGAGCTTTGGGAACCATCAGCTCTGGCTAAAGAATGGAAGAAACTGGTTAGTTTGTTGCAACATTATTCAGTGTTTTTTTCACCTGTGACTACGCAATAATAATAATAATAAATAATGGGAACTCTTTTTTTTTTTTTTTTTTTTAATTTTAGGTCTTTCTCCACCCAAATAGTGGTCCTCTGTGGAGGGAGTACCTTCTTTTCACTCAGAGCTACTTCAGCAACTTCAGTGTGTCAAAAGTGAATTCGGCTTATGGGAAGTGTCTCAGCATGCTTAGTGCTGTCCGGGATGGGAGCATGGTGTCCCACCCAGCCCTGCCAGGGATTGAAGAGGATATGCTAGGTAACATGCTCAGAGCATCATTCCCGGCCCTCTGTAATGCATACAATAGCCTGTGGTGATTTTGCACAATGAAAGCAGTCAGTGCTTTGTTTTTTTGTTTGTTTGTTTTTTATATATTTTTTGGCATGAGATTAGTGTGCTAATAATGTTATGTCTTCATAAGCAAAATTTACGTTATTGTGATACCTCGGCTTATGAACGCTTTAGCTCACAAATGTTTCACCTTACGAACATTAAATTCGCAAGAATATAATCTTGACATACAAACTCGTTTTTGGCGGACGAACCAAACCACACAGCGCCACGGTGGCTGGCGGACTAGTTTTCCACACCCCCTTTGAGTGCAGACGTGGTTTGCTATTGTACTTTTGCTATTATGGGACAGAAAAAGACCCCACCACAGGCTAGTTTTAAGCCAAAGAAGACACAAAAGACAATTACGGTCGAGCAGGAGAAGGAGATCATTGAAAAACACGAACAAGGTGTGCGTTTGTGTGACTTAGCATCCCAGTACCAGTATGATAAGTTGACCATTGCTATGTGTGGCTAAGGGTGCTTCTGTGTTGTCTAAGCGACGGTCTCAGGCAATAGAAGAGGTTGAAAAACATCTGTTGATTTGGATTAAGGAAAAGCAGCTAGCAGGGGACCGTGTGAGTGAGGCTATTATAGCCGAGAAAGCACGGCAACTTCACTTGGATATCATCAAGAAGCTACTACATCAACGACCATCACAAAGGTAAATAAAACGACTTTGTTATACTGTACAGTTTATTTCATTAATTTCAAAACATGCAAATACAACCTCTGAAGATGGAGGACACTGATTCGCTGTGGCGACCCACTTGAAGGGAAAAGCCAAAAGGAAAAGAAGAAGACTACAATAGCACATTTAATATGCATAAAATAAGGTAGATTTTATCTAATTTTAATGCTTATTTTGTAGAAAATACACAAACTTTTTGCCTTACACACAGTTCCTGGGAACCAATTAGGTTCGGAAGCTGAGGTATCACTGTAGATGATTGCTCGATCAAGTTATTGAGTGGATTGAATTAGCCTTTATTCGTCTCGCAGTGGAGAGATTTACATTTTAAAACAGCAAAGTGATGTAAGTAAGAAGAAAGGAAGCAGTAGAATAAGAAAATACAGGACCTGCTGTCAAGGCAGCCACTCTGACGGCGCCATCTTTAAGTCAAAACAACAAAACAAAAACTGAATAACAAATGTGACAACACAAAAGAGAGGGACAGTCATTCAATCTTTGGCACTTTCTGGACAATGTATATGGAGCTTGGTAAAACACACAATATTGTAAACGTATCGGAACAACGGTGCACTGTAGTTTCAATACTTGTGCATCTTGTGCGAAAAGCGGTATGCTTGCCTGGTCAGAGGTATATCCAGATTTTTTTTTTTTTTGCATAACATGCACAAATTTAAGTACAAAACGATTGATGAATCACAGATTTGTGCGCAAGTTAGTGAATAAGGCCCAGTGTTTTTAACAGGCTCACCTCATAAAATGGCTGATCAGCATGAGATTTTATGGTGATGTAATCACCAGTGCTCTCTGTTCATTGGAAGTTATTGATGTATGTTCCTTTGTCATCCTTCAGATATCTTCACCAAGCAGTGTCATTTCCTTCGTCAGTCTGGTCACTCAGAGAAGGCACTCTCTCTTTTTCAAGCCATGATTGACTTTACGTTCTTCAAACCTGATAGTGTACGACAACTTTCCACCAAGCAACAGGTAAACACATACATAAAGCACATCAAAATTGATACAAGGTTTTAGGTTTCTCTTTTGAGGTGTCGATGAGAAGGTTTCTTCAGCCGTCATCTGTACAAAAGTGAAGGTTTCGGACGTTTCGCCTCCTATCCAAGAGGCTTCGTCAGCGAACTAAAGTCTGACTGGTCGTATCGGCCCCATTTTGAGGTGTCATTTACTTTAGAGTGAGTGCAATAAGTTGGCAACAGTAATTGTCCTGTGTGGAGGTAATATCTGCGCCGTGTGCCTGCGTGTAACTATGGCGTCCTCCCGGATTCCATAACCTGCCATGCATGTTAAAGGACAGCCGACACCATTTTTTTGTTTCCTAACTGACATCAGTAAAACGTTTTATAGCATCTAAAATACCCAAAACACTCAGGCCGATATTTTTAGTCGAATGCAAAACACCAATAAAAATGAGTTAAAGTGTCCCAAAATTACTTCAAAATGACCTCGGAGATGGCGAGTTTCAGAAGGTCCCTCCCCCACAATGGCTTCAGATTCGGAGAAGATGCTTTCTTGTTACTCACCCAGTTATGAATATGATTCAAATACAGTAAAGTCTCGTTATATCGATAGTACTGCTTATTACGATACTATTTCTATGAACGCAAGGAGAAAATTTACATGCCGCAGGATTGGATATATCGATAGTCCGGTTATATCGATATTTTTTCAGACTCCCAAGAATATCGATATAACGAGACTTTACTGTAGTTTTGAAGAGGAAAGCATAAATGTTTGCAATTGATTAACAAAGTCCTTCCGTATCAATTTGAGCCGTCAGGACTCCAATGTAGCGTCCCAGAAAATGCACAAAATCGTGCCTAAGCTCCGTTGGAAATGGGCTGATTTGTCTGCTAGGAATTTGTGTCAACTAGTATCAAATAGTAGTGTTGGTGCAACACACAACGATTCACCATAGTGTTATTTATGTCTTTTCCTTCTAATTTCGCCATCAACGCAAAGTCTTCAGACCAAACAAACTACCATGTTATGCATACTATGCATTGTGTGTCGCTTTCTCGGTCATGGGCGTTCCAGGCGTGACGTCATGTCAGGCATCGTGACCAACTCAAAAACAAGACTTCCTGATTATTCAGCGCGAGTCTTAAAAGGTAAAATATAGCCATATGCGGTGGAATATTTGTAAAATACGCTCAGTAGAAGTCATTTGAAGTGATTTTACAAATTATGGACACAACTTGTCCGTAGGTGCCGGTTGTCCTTTGAAGGACAACCGACGTCACTTTTTTGTTTCTTAACTGACATCAGAAAAAACTTTTATATCATCTAAAATACCCAAAACATGCAGTATGATATTTTTATTCAAGTGCAAAACACCAATAAAAATGACTTAAAGTGTCCAAAATCTGCAAATTATTGAGCTGCGAATTGGGCATTTTCAAAAGGTCCCGCCCCCAGTTCGTGACGTCACGCCAAGACGTCTTGCATTGCTTGAGAATCAAAACAATGGCTTCAGATTCGGAGAATATGCTTTCTTGTTTCACCTCCAGTTATGAATATGATTCAAATAGTTCTGAAGAGGAAAGCATACATGTTTGCAATCGATTAACACATTTATTCCATGCCATTTTGAGGCAACATTGGGGAGACACGATCACCAGAAAAGAGGCACAAAATGGCGAACTCCTGTGGCCACCTCCGTTTCCACAGGCTGATATTCCTTATATGGAGCTTGGAGACCCTCTTCTGGCGGCTTTTGGGTGCAACACAAGGTTTTCAGACCAAACAATACAGCAAAATACATTGACGTGATGGAAGGACTGCTAAAATGTCTTTTTTTCTGTCAGGGGCGTTCCTTTAGTGACGTCACGTACGGACTCGTCACCAACTCAAAAATAAGACTTCCTGAATATTCAGCGCGAGTCTTAAAACGTAAAATATAGCCATACACTGTGGAATCTTTTTAAAATACGCTCAGTAGAAGTCATTTGAAGCCATTTTACAAATTATGGACACAACTTGTCCGGTGACCTTGGGTGTCTTTTAAAGGGTAACCGACGTCACTTTTTTTGTATATTAACTGACATCAGAAAAACGTTTTATAGCATCTAAAATACCCAAAACACGCAGTATGATATTTTTATTCAAATGCAAAACACAAATAAAAATGACTTAAAGTGTCCAAAATCTGCAAAATATTGAGCTGCGAATTGGGCATTTTCAGAAAGTCCCGCCCCTAGTTCGTGACGTCACGCCAAGACGTCTTGCATTGCTGGAGAATAAAAACAATGGCTTCAGATTCGGAGAATATGCTTTCTTGTTACACATCCAGTTATGAATATGATTCAAAGAGTTCTGAAGAGGAAAGCATACATGTTTGCGATCGATTAAAGAATTTATTCCGTGTCATTTTGAGGCAAACGGGCGGGGGGAATGTCTCACCCAAAAAGAGGCAAGAAAATGGCCACCGAGCTGTGAGGAATGAATCAGCCCGTTTCCGCAGGATGATAAATTCCTTCCATGAAGCTTGGACTCCCTCTGCTAGTGGCTTTTGCGTGTAACACAAGGTTTTCAAAAAACAGTACATCAAAATACATTGACGCGATGGAAAGACGCTACAATGCGTCTTTTTTACGGTCAGGAGGCGGTCCTTTTCTGACGTCACGTACGGACTCGTCACCAACTCGAAAACAAGACTTCCTGAATGTTCAGCGCGAGTCTTAAAACGTAAAATATAGCTACATGCGGTGGAATCTTATTAAAATACGCCCAGTAGAAGTCATTTGAAGCCATTTTACAAATTATGGACACAACTTGTCCGGAGACGTCGTCCTTTAAGGTAACATTCTAAATTGTCCTTTAGTGTCATTATGAGTGTGAATGATTGTTCGTCTACATGTGTCCGCGCAATTTGCTGGCAACATGTTCAGGGTGTCCGGTCTACTACCCAAAAACAGCTGGGATAGGCTCCAGTACATCTGTGACCCTTGTGAGGATAATGCAGATTGAAAAATGAATGTCTGGCGGGGATGGTACTTTGAACAAGTACGTTCTCTAGAAATGAAACCGCAGCTCGACAACTCTGTTCAGGAGCCATGAATAACCCAAACAGTATGTGTGTAACAGTGATGTCACAGGTGCCAGCAAGGACTGATCTCACAAAGCACCATCTTCACTGGCTAAGAGTTTGTCCACTGGCTACTCATCTTTTTTTTTGCTTGCTTTCACAAATAAATACCACCATCATCGATATCATGCCATTCCACAAAATATACCCATTTTACAGATGATTTTTTGTACATTTTATAGTAAGAATAAGAATACATTTTATTTATAAGCGCCTTTCAAAGCTCTCAAGGACACTTTACAATCACGAAACACGGACATAAATAAAACCACAGCTAAATTTAGAAATAAGAACAAGAGATAAAAAAAATCCAGAGAATGCAATTTTAAATAGGTGGGTTTTGAGATGGGATTTGCAGGTGGGAAGAGAATATTACGGATATTGGGAGGAAGAGAGTTACAGAGTTTGGGGGCAGAGAGGCTGAAAGCCCTGTCCCCCGTCATGCTGAGACGGGCAGAAGGCACACAGAGGTAGAGGGAGGATGAGAATCTGAGGGAACGAGAGGAAACAGAAATTTGAAGCTGGTCAGATGGGTATGGTGGGGGGCAAGGCAATGGATGGCGTTAAATGTACAAAGAAGTATTTTGAAGTCAATTCTAAGTTTGACCGGGAGCCAGTGGAGCTGTTGGAGGACGGGCTGATGTGGTGAAAGGAGGGTGTTCTGGTGTTCAGAGCTGCAGAATTCTGGACTAGTTGTCGTTTGTGGAGAAATTTGTCAGGGACACTAAGGAGAAGTAAATTGCAATAATCAATGCGGGAGGTGACAACGCGCGCTTCGAGACCAATCCTCCGCCCCTTACCCATGGTGCATTTATTGCACATGCCACAAAACAGCCATTGCCTTCAGTGTATGTATATGTTGATGTGTGCAGGCTGACTTCTTCGAACCATTCTGGGATAGCGGGGAGGCAAGAGTTGGTGAGTTTGATGCTAGAGGTTGGAAAGCATGGATGGTCCAACAGGAGCGAGGAGGATGGGTGCAGCCCTGTGCAGGTGAACACAACACATTCCATCTCACCAAATGAATGGAAAAATGTGGTTGTGATTTGTATGCCAGCGGCGTGACATCTGCTGTGTCTGTGTTTGTCCACAGTGGAAGACGAAGAAGAGGAGGAAGATGAGGAGGAGGTTAAGGACCGCAGCCAGCCACGGTGGACAGTGTGGCTGGATGTGGAATCATCCCGTGAAGCTGCCCATTGGTTGCCTTGGAGACCTGAAAAAGCCAAGGGCCAATCAGAAGATGACTGTGACGATCCAGAGAGACAGGTGAGCTGAATTAACCTATTCAGTCTGTTGCTAACATTTTGTCATATCCACCACTTAAATTACAAATGTGACAATGTTTAACTCCTTGTCTGTCTCTCAATCTGAAGGTGCTTTTCGATGACATCGGCCCCTCCCTAATTTGCCTGTCCTCGCCAGAGCTTCAGCTTCGCTTCCTCCTCAATTTCCTGTCATTTCTCGGGCTTCCAGTAGACACCATGCTCTCTGCTGGCTTGTGTCATCCTGGCCTGCTCTTGGAGGACCTTTCTTTGCTCACACAAGGTAAATATATAGTTACCTTATTTTCCGGTGTATAAGGCGCACTCAAAAGCCTTGATTTTCTTCAAAAGATGACCCCGCGCCTGATACAGATGCTCCCCGACTTACGAACATTTGAGTTATGAATAACGGTACATACGGACATTTTTGCAGCTATGTCGAAAAATGTTCAAACAGAGATGCTGTAAATTAGATTTCTTATTGCGCGCCTTTTTCCGTCTGAGCTCGCTTGCGATTGGCTGCGTATTGCAGACACATTGGAGGTTTCAAGGATCTGGATGTTCACGCGATGGACACCAAGGCTGACCAATCAGCGCCCGGCAAGGCTGAAATGTTGCCAAAGAGTTTATGGCCCCCGATCCGCCAAGCTCGCTTACGATTGGCCTGCATAGAGTATGTCGGCGGAGAAGAAATCCCTCTTCCCAGTTGACGCTCCAGGAGGACGAGATGCATAACAAAAAGTAATGGCTGCTGGCACATAATACAGTAATTACGTGCCAGCAGCTTCAGTAATGGCTTCCTGAAGACCCAAGGATATATGTTTTCGTGCTACAGTAGGTGTGAATTTATTTTACGACTATTAGAGCGTCTGTGTTTTATATTTCCCCGTTCAGTGTTTGACTTAAACATACATTCCATACAAACTATAGCACTGAACCAACTTACGAACAAATTCGACTTACGAACGACTGCTCGGAAAGTACCCCGTTTGTAAGGTGGGGAGCGTCTGTATGGATGTGCGCCTTATGTGAAGTCATATTGAACCACAACAGGTCTTGCAACGACTCTCAACGTCCACGACTTCATTTCCCCCTGTAGAAAGTTCGTGTGTAACCCCAGCCTCTACTGTAGCGCGTTCTAATGTGGTGTGCCTTAGATTTGGAAAACCTTTGTATATTTATGTGTTATATTTGCATAACCTTTATTTATTATATTTGGAAAATGTTTTTCATTCATTGAAGGTGCACCTTATACTCTATACACCAGGGGTCGGGAACCTATGGCTCGCGAGCCATATATGGCTCTTTTGATGATTGCATATGGCTCGCCGATAAATATTACATATTATAATACATATTGTCGTTTTTTTTCATCGTTCATTTCCCGTTGGGGCTGCAGTTGGAGGAAAGCGCAATTTTGATTGGATGACACTGACCTAGAATGGCCGAAAGCGCCATGTTGATTGGATGATAGTGACCGTCATGTTGAAACAGGTAAACGCCCCTTTAAATGAGCCCAACTTGTGCACTTCAGCCTGAATGCACCGGAGCATTAGAGGAGGGAAAATGTTCTGATTCTAATTTGCAATGAAACAATACCATCGATGAAACAGTCGAATGTCGAACAGTGACATTTTAACAAGCCCCATGTTAACGTTAGCATCGACATACTTCTGCGAGAAGTAGATTGCAGATAGCAAGTGTGGAAGCTTATGAGCCGTGTGCAGGCTAGCTAGCAGTAACTTCGCCTCTGGACCGGCAAATTGAATTTCATTCCGATCGTTTTCCTGGATTTTTACCAATCACGAGGAACGGAAAACCATCCATGTTAACGGTGAGTACTATCACAAAGTTATTTTAACTAATACATTCTGATATTTGGTTGAAAAGTGGCCGCGCGTGCGCGAGCGTTTGTATGTGCGCGTGCGTGTGGCTCTCGCTGAAAAACATTTCTAAATATTTTACTTTTATGGCTCTCTTCGTCAAAAAGGTTCCCGACCCCTGCTATACACGGTAAAATACAGTAGGTCCTATAGTAACAAGTATTACCACTATAAATGTGAATAATTAAGTGTTATGTGTTTTACCTTTTTTTCCAAGAGGCTTAAAAAATTGGAATATTTTAAATCATTGACAATTTAGTATTCACAGCATTACACATTTTTTTACATTTTATGTTACTGCCTCATCCCAAAATGGAATCAGTTTTAGGAGTTGGGACAGATGTTTATTAAAAAAAACATCACGTCCTTTGCGGAATCCTTTGTTAACGCACCTTTGGTGCTAAACAAAGGCTCAATTTTTGTGATACAAAGTGGCACCCATTGAACAATCCCAAATCGTATTTAATATATATTGATTTCAGTTAAGCGTCAGGATGATCAGAGGAAAAGTGATGCAGCTCATCTCAATTTTGAGCTTTGTGGCAAAGGCTGTGACTATTTAATGTGCATGGGATTTATTAGTTTGTAATCATTTTAATACATTTGCAAACATGAAAAAATATATATTGTAATGTATTATTTTGTCTGTGTAAGCTCTCAGTCGTACAGGAGTGGTCCAGCCATGGTGGCGCCGGACACAGCTATGATATCATAGCTGTGTCCGGCGCCAGCCATGGTGGCGCCGGACACAGCTATGATATCATAGCTGTGTCCGGCGCCGCCATGGCTGGACATTAGGGATATATAAATAGGGCCGATACGACCAGTCAGACTTTAGTTCGCTGACGAAGCCTCTTGGATAGGAGGCGAAACGTCCGAAACCTTCAAATTTGTACAGATGACGGCTGAAGAAACCTTCTCATCGTATTATTTTGTGGTCCAAAAATAATTTTTCCACCGTTGCTTGAGCCTCAAACGTAAAATATAAGAAAAGTGATGCGCTGTGAATACTTTGCATAGACATCGCAGGAATTCTAATTCAATTGTTTTGAACGTGTGTTCCAACACAAGAGGATGAAGGACGAATGAATTCAACCCTTTGCCACTAATTCATTTTAGGTAGCGACTCCCGACGAGCTTTGACTTCCCACAACCTGCCAATCCTCGGGATGAACTCTGTGGGTCACATGACCACACTCCAAGGAACCAGGAAATGGAATGGTCTTGGAAAGCAGGGCGAGAAGTTTGTCAACACAATGTTTAATACGCTCCATCCTGTCCTTGCATCTGAACAACGGGCTGTCCTGTCACTCAGTCGGATGCAGTATGAAAAACTAAAGGTTGGGACTTTTACTTCGTGAACCTTTTGAGAACTCATTTAAAGGACAACTGACACCACTTTTTTGTTTCCTAACCGACATCAGAAAAACGTTTTATAGCATCTAAAATACCCAAAACACACAGGATGATATTTTTAGTCAAATGGAAAAGACCAATAAAAATGACTTAAAGGACAACCGACGTCTCCGGACAAGTTGTGTCCATAATTTGTAAAATGGCTTCGAATGACTTCTACTGAGTGTATTTTACAAAGATTCCATCGCATATAGCTATATTTTACGTTTTAACACTCGCGCCAAACATTCAGGAAGTCTTGTTTTTGAGTTGGTGACGAGTCCTCACGTTACGTCATGAAAGGACCCCCCCCTGACCGACAAAAAGACACATTGTCCTTCATCACGTCAATGTATTTTGCTGTACTGTTTATCTGAAAACCTTGATGTTACATCCAAAAGCCGCCAGCAGAGGGAGTCCAAGCTCCATGAAAGGAATCTATCAGCTTGTGGAAACGGGCTGATTCATTCCTCACGGGAGCTGTTCGCCATTTTTGGGTGTGACATACCCCCCTGCCTGTTTGCCTCAAAATGACACGGAATAAATTCTTTAATCGATTGCAAACATGTATGCTTTCCTCTTCAGAACTATTTGAATCATATTCATAACTGGATGTGTAACAAGAAAGCATATTATCCGAATCTGAAGACATTGTTTTTATTCTCCAGCAATGCAAGACGTCTTGGCATGACGTCACAAACTGGGGGCGGGACTTTCTGAAAATGCCGAATTCGCAGCTCAATTTTTTGCAGATTTTGGACACTTTAAGTCATTTTTAAAAGTGACGTCGGTTGTCCTTCAAAGGACAACCGATGTCACTTTTTTGTTTTTTAACTGACACCAGAAAAACGTTTTATAGCATCTAAAATACCCAAAACATGCAGTATGATATTTTTTGTCAAATGCAAAACACCAATAAAAATGACTTGGTGTCCAAAATCTGCAAAAAATTTACCTGCGAATTGGGCATTTTCAGAAAGTCCCGCCCCTATTTCGTGACGTCACGCCAAGACGTCTTGCATTGCTTGTGAATCAAAACAATGGCTTCAGATTCGGAGAATATGCTTTCCTGTTACACATCCAGTTATGAATATGATTCAAATAGTCCTGATGAGCAAAGCATACATGTTTGCAATCGATTAAAGAATTTATTTGGGCCATTTTGAGGCAACATTGGGGGACAAAATGGCGACCAGCTCCGGTGAGGAATTAATCAGCCCGTTTCCGCAGGCTGATATATTCCTTCCATGGAGTTTGCCTCCCTCTGCTGGCGGCTTTTGGGTGTAAGACATGGTTTTCAAAGAAAAACAGTACAGCAAAATACATTGACGTGATGGAAAGACGCTACAATGCGTCTTTTTTACTGTGAGGAGACGGTCCTTTTCTGACGTCACGTACGGACTCGTTACCAACTCAAATACAAGACTTCCTGAATGTTCAACGCGAGTCTTAAAACGTAAAATATAGCTATATGCTGTGGAATCTTATTGAAATACGCCCAGTAGAAGTTATTTGAAGCCCACTTTCTTTGAGCCACCATAGTTGGAGAGAAGGGGTTGTTTTTGCACCAAGACAAGAACTGACAAGAACATTTCATTTTACAAATTATGGACACAACTTGTCCGGAGCTCTCGATTGTCCTTTAAAGTGTGTTGAAACTGCAAAAAATTGAAACCGGAAGTGGCCAGTTTCAGAAGGTCCCGCCCCCTTGTTCGTGGTGTCACGCCATGACGTCTTGCCTTGCTCGAGAATCGAAACAATGGCTTCAGATTCGGAGAAGATGCTTTCTTGTTACTCATCCAGTTATGAATAAGATTCAAATAGTTCTGAAGAGGAAAGCATACATGTTTGCAATCGATTGAATAATTTAATATAATTCATTTTGAGGCATCAGGGGGGCAAATGTCACACCCAAAAAAGGCAGAAGATGGCGACAAAGCTCCGTGGAAATGGGCTTATTTGTCTCCTGGAAATTTTTGTCAGCGAATATCAAATAGTTGCTCGGTGCAACACACAATGATTCACCATCGCATTATTTACGGGTTTTCCTTCTAATTTCGCCATCTACACGAAGTTTTCAGACCAAACAAAGTGTGTTGCACCAAGACTACTATTTGATTCTCGTTGACACAAATTCCCAGCAGACAAATCAGCCCATTTCCGACGGAGCTTGGGCGCCATCGTGTGCATTTTCTAGGGCGCTACATTCGAGTCCAGACGCCTCAAAATGAGACGGAAGTACTTCTTTAAACGATTGCAAACATTTATGCTTTCCTTTTCAGAACTATTTGAATCATAATCATAAATGGGTGAGTAACAAGAAAGCATCTTCTCAGAATTTGAAGCCATTGTTTTGACTCGAGAGCAAGGTGAAGACGTCCTGGCTTGACGTCACGAACAAGGGAGCGGGACCTAACGAAACTCGCTTGCGTTTGACTAAAAATATCAACCTGCGTGTTTTGGGTATTTTCGATGCTATAAAACGTTTTTCTGATGTCAGTTAGGAAACAAAAAAATAGTGTCGGTTGTCCTTTAAATAACACTTCATCGCTCTATTTATTCCAGGTGTTTCGTTGCATGCACGGCAACAAAAAACGATTACGCTCTCAGAGCAAAATCAGCAAGCGGATTGCCAAGTCACTGCTCAAAGAACCAGAGAACCGCTCTTCCTTGGCAATGTGGCGGGAATTCGCCCACTTAGAGTGGATGCTCGGTAATATCGAAGAGGCTCGGAAAGTGTTTTCTACAGCCACAGCATTGGGCGCGGCCAAGGGGCTGTGTCACCCCTCCCTTTGTGAGCTTTATCTTCTGTGGGCTCAACTCGAGGTGGAAGATAGAGAAAGTGGGCCAGGAGGGGTTCCCACCAACAGTGGCGCACCTGCCGCTGTTTGTGTGCTGACCACACTGGCAGAAGGGCATGCCTTGTCGCATTCTTCGTTATCACAGCCTGTCTCCCCAGTCGCCATCTTGAAGGCCAGGAAGTCTTATGAACAAGCTCTGACTGCAGCTTTGTCTGCATTTAATCCAGATTCTTGCAATCCTCAAGCCAACAAAAAAAGTAAGCACCTACTGATATTTCAAAAAACATAATGCCTGCGTTGAGGATTCCTCACTGTCGACTTTTACAGACCCACCGCCCCCCACCTCCAAATGTTAATGGAATCGGCAAGGTCACTTCTTTGTTTTTGTTGTACACTGAAGGCATTTGGGTTTCAGATCAAAAGATGAAAGGGAGAGAATTGTTCAAGATTCCAGCTTTTATTTCATGGTGCACTATTTATATTACATCTAGTCATTTTAAACAACTCGGACAGAGCCCTTGTTTGAGCAAAAGTATTGGAACAGACATTTGTCTATCAATATGTCCTGGATGTATTCAGCCTCTTGCCCCAAGTCCATTGGGAAATGCTCGAGCTCATCTGCAAGGCCACTTCCCGCAAGTCCACTAAGTCAATGAAGTGATAGAAACTGGTAGGATCAAATTCCTACTATAGAAGATGAACCAAAACCTAAGTAGCACCAGTTTATGCTCCCTATTTGGCAAGCAAGAATGGGTCCTTTTTGGTCACTTTTTGAAAGCACAAAGTGTGGACACCACCTTCCCAAAACCACCCCAGCACAATAGTAATATCTCATCTCATTTTCCGTACCGCTTATTCCTCATTAGGGTCGCGGGGCACAGTAGTAATAGTAATAATAATAATAATAGTGGTGGTAATAGTAATCGTGATATAGTAATAGTAATAATAATAATACATTTAATTTATAAGCGCCTTTCAAAACTCTCAAGGTCACTTTACAGTTACAGGATCAGTTTCTCTGTGGGTGAGCAGCGGCAGCCACATGCGCCAGCGTTCACTCAACCCCAAATAACTCAAATAGATAGAAAGTTACCTACCTAGCTAATAGATAACTAATGGAAGGATAGCTAGCTAGCTGGCTCATAGATAGCAAATATATAGCTAGCTGAATTTGATTGGATTGGATTTGCCTTTATTAGTCTCGCAGTGGAGAAATTTACATTTCACAGCAGCAAAGTGATGAAAGCCAAAAGAGAAAGTGACAGTGATAGCCAGCTAGATCGCTAGCTAGATAGCTCAAGTGAGCAACATAATGTAAAAGACTAGGAAGGACCTATTGTACACTTTCTGATCGACATTATTCATATCACACCATTTTTTTGACCAAACGATATATACTGCTCTATTTGGGCGATATCATTTCATACAGCGGATACGTTGATTATAATGACGAATCATTACACCCCTCATTTCACAAGCCCACTTTCTTTGAGCCACCATAGTTGGAGAGAAGGGGTTGTTTTTGCACCAAGACAAGAACTGACAAGAACATTTTTAGTTGCAGTGTTTTCGTTGACGAACTGTGCAAATGGTGAAAATGAGTGGGTGTGAAAAGTTTAGGATTGTGTTGTGCATTCTGCAACTGACAGGATGGAAGAGAGAACCGCTACTTCAGTTGGAAGAGCAGATGTTATGCTACAGAGAGAAGACTTCCTCTGCGTGGAGGCTTTAACAACACGTAAAATTCAATCCAAATACAATCCTTTTGTTGACTTTTCCAAACAGTACAAACTACTCCTTTTATAAGAAGAGAAGCAATGTCCTGCCTGCCAAAAAGGGAGGGTATATTTAGCCTTTGCTTTGTTTTCAAGTAATTTAACCTACTGTTTCCAATATCACCTGGATTCTGGACTTGGAGGTGAGTTTATCCCAGTTGATTTTGGGCAAGAGATGGGGGACATTCTAGACTCAGTCAGTCATGGAGAACATAAGAGAAAGAAACATTCACACCAATAGGTAATGTCCAATTTTCAATTCCCCTAACGTCCATGTTTTTTGGATAACGACTGTATGATGCTCCTTTTGTCAGCAATAAATGGTGCAGATACTGTCGTAGTAATCTGAAATCTGAATCTAATCTGAAATGCTAATCAAAATGTCGACGTTATGAAGAAAGTCCATTGTTTAAATTGGTGTGAGTGATCTCATGTCATTTTCCCACAACAAGGTAATGTCCAAGAAGAGAAGCTGAGGGTGAGGGGGCTGCTTGGATGCTATGCTCTGTTCCAGTACCTCACCATGGGCATCAAGGCGGCAAGTGCAGTCTACAGCCAGGCCAGAGACCGGCTAGAGGAACTCCACCGCACAATAACGTCTCAGCAGAACTCTGCCGCTGATGCCGACCAGCGTCGCAGCAACCTGTTGGTTAGCATGTTAGCTTGCGAGTGTGAGACGGTGGCAACGCAGCAGGCGTCGTTGCTCAAGTACCACATTAGCGTGAGTGCGTTTCCACTGGCGACACTGAGAGACACGCTCACCTCTGCCCTTTCGAGATGGCCTTGCAGTGCCCCCCTCTGGAGCATCTATGTACATGTAAGACCATGCTAATTTTACTTGGTAAATTTGCAACATTGTGACACCCCCATGGCTTTTCTCCTTCTTTCACCCGGGACATGTTTCAGGTGGAGAACCGTTACCATAGTGCTGGCCGGGCACGTCGCTTTTTTCACTCGGTAACAAGAGACAGCGATAGTGTTGTGCCACGACTCTTTGCTATTGTTGCTGAACAGCAAAGGAAACAGCTGGTGGACGCAGCACAGAGGTAAGAGTAGGGGGAAAAAGGGGGGTGATCAAGAAAAGTGCGCAGGGTGCGACTTTCACTTTCTATCAACGTATTCTGGAAAATTGCTGAATTTTCCCAGCTCATGAAGACAATTGTTGATATAATGTATTCTTTGCCCATTGTGTGTCAAACATTTCTCGCAACAATAGATCCTGCGACAAAAGTGCGGCCTTGAGTCTCCTGCCAGAGAATGGTCTTAGTCATCGTATCCGTGGACTGTTCGAAAGCGCCATCGGATCTGAGATGGGCACCCACTGTTCCTTACTTTGGAGGATGTACATTCACTACCTGGTGAGATGATAAATATTCCTAAAGGCCACTTAGATGAATTGGCCGAGGAAAGCGGAATTCTTCAAAAATGATTAAATGAGGAAACCCCCCTTTTTAAAGGACAACTGACACAATTTTTTGTTTCCTAACTGACATCAGAAAAACGTTTTATAGCATCTAAAATACCCAAAACACGCAGGCTGATATTTTTAGTCAAAAACACCAATAAAAATGACTTAAAGTTGCCCAAAACTGCCACTAATGAGCTCAGAAAGTCCCGCCCCCAGTTCGTGATGTCACGTCAGGAAACTCCTTCACAAACTGCCTTGCTCCAGGATCAAAACAATGGCTTCGGAGAGTTCAGATTCGGGAAAAAAGATCCTTTCTTGTTACTCATCTAGTTATGAATTTGATTCAAATAGTTCTGAGTATAAGTGTTTGCGATCGATGAAAGAAGTACTTCCGTATCAATTCGAGTATGCAAGCGAAGAAACTGGTGAAGGACATGACATATGAAGCTCCGTAAATAAGCAATATAGCATCACTTGGGTGATATGTGGCATATAAGGACACGAATAACAAATAATAAGCTACTAGATGTCAACATCAATGCAGATTGTTTACTGGTTGTGCATGCAAAATGTTTAAACTTTCAAGATGAATACTAGTGCAGCGTGTTCTACCGGAAACAAATTCCTTGTGTGTTCTACATACTTGGCAATAAAGATGATTCTGATTCTGATGAAAAGTTACGAACTTCCGTATGAATGACAGCGGTTGCTGAATGTTTGTCAAATAGGTTTGCGCCACTGTTATGACGATTGCTCTCTTTTACCACTGGAAGCAACTTCCAAGGCTGAGGGGATGACAGTGGTTATCCAAGCAGGGATTCGCACACTCTGGGGAGCTCCTCGGCTGGCACTATACTGCTCTGACTCCGTTAGAAATGCTGCACCATCACGTTATTTATGTAGTTTTGCTTCTAATTTTGCGATCAACACTGTGTCTTCAGATGAAACAAAGTACCCAAAATGCATTGTGTGTTGCTTTCTCGGTCAGGGGCGTTCCCTCCGTGATGTCACTCCGGGATCGTCATCAACTCAAAAACAAGACTTCATGAATATTCAGCGTGCGTCTTAAAACGTAAAATATAGCTATATGCGGTGGAATCTTTGTAAAATGCGCTCAGTAGACGTCATTTGAAGTGATTTTACAAATTATGGACGCAACCTGTGATGGAGGTGTCGGTTGTCCTTTAAAGGAGAACATTTGTAAAGGGACTGAACATGGCCAAACATTTGCCAGTTGCACACGAGACATTTTAGTGAGTTCAAGAAAAAAACGTGTACACTCAGTATAATTGTGTCTATTTGTAGGTGTCAGAAGGGAAGATGGATAACGCCAAGGGTCTCTTCTACAAAGCCTTACAGAATATTCCCTGGGTAAAGGTATGTCACAGGCAACACCTGCCTTCCTAATGCAAAGTAAAAACAGTTTTAGCAGCGTGTTTTAATCCTTTCATGTACCCCGTAACCTGTGAAAATTGAAAAATGTTTGTTTCACCAGGGCTTGTACATGGATGCAGTGCAGCTATTTCCTGAGCATATGCAGGAGTTTGTTGATCTGATGACAGAGAAAGAGTTGCGAGTACGGTTGCCATTAGAAGAACTCGACATACTCCTAGAAGACTGAAACAAAATTACCACCAAAACTGACACTGGATAGTCCAACAGGAGAAAGTCGTTGCAATGATTTCACTGGATGAATGTGAATGCTCGACTCAACTTGGAATTGAGAGTAGTAAACTAAAATGGCACATTAAAAAAAAAAATATTTTTTAGCCGTTTTTAGTTATTTTCAATGAATATCATTTTGTTCATAAAGTGTAAATGAAATGTTTGTGTTGGAATAGACTTGGTTTCTGAAATTTCTTCTGAATCACTGTATCTTATGTTCTATCCTGTTGTGTCTCTGGACTTGGTACTAAGTTGACTGAAATCCACAGAGTGAAACAATGTCTCCTTGAGCATATCTCATATACAATACACCTGATTCAAATGAGCAGGTTCAGTATTGTAACAGGGAGACTTGGAAAACATGCAGGAAGGTGGCCCTCCAGGACCAGGAGTGCCCACCCCTGTCATATAGTATCTCCCTGTTGCAATACACCGGATTCTAATTATCAGATAATCAGCAAGCTATGCGGAAGCCTGATATTGTACCTGTATATTGGAATCAGGGGTGTTCTAACCGTGAGAGTTGGAAAACATGTTGGATAGTGGCCCCCCAGGACTGGGATTGCCCACCCCTGTCCTTGGGTATGGCGCTCCTCATTCTTGGTTCCCCCTTGGCCGCTCGATGCCGCCAATGTTAACATCAGCCATTCGGCTGCAACAGGAGCAGTCTTGTTCAACTGTTGGAGTGAAAAATGTACCAGTCGGCCGGGATAAAGAACTTAATTTGAGGTGAATTGGATGAAATATGACACACCAAAATGACTGCGTGTGTGTGTTTTCAGCGATATGCATATACAGTATTAGATATTAACGAGTCTTGTGCAGATCAACCCCACTGTGAAGGCAACAGCATACAGTACTTCCTGGGCATTACTTAATTTGAGTGGAGCAGAGGTTAATTAAAAGTGGCTTTAAATTGAAGATTTGTTTTCTTTGTATTTACTTTTTTTAGACAGGCTCAGTGAGCAAGAGAAATTTGAGAGACTGGGGTACCCGGAAAGAAATTACAGCAACCTAAATGATTGTAAAGATAGTCAAGTTACCCTATTGATCCCAATTCACTCAAGTTGGTTGAATTGTTTATGTATTATCATTTGTTTTATTTCATTATTTTTCTTCTCATATGGCACAATGAACATTTTTAGCCTAATTTTAATATTTAAGGGATTTATAGACGCAAACTGTATTTTCCGCACTATAAGGCTAATGGTGAGTATAGTTTTGCTTGTTTGAATGTTGCTGTGCCGATGGCCATTTTGTGTTTGGGAGCCTCTTACGGAGCATTTTCATCGTTATTAAGTTCATAGAGTTGCTTGTTCTGTAGCCACAAGGGGACATAAGCCAGTGTCTTATTGTGCCGGTCCCAAGCCCGGATAAATACAGAGGGTTGTGTCAGGAAGGGCATCTGACGTTGACCAAAACAAACATGCGAATCAAACCTCTGAAGATGGAGGACACGGATTCGTTGTGGGGACCCCCAAAGGGCAAAGCCGAAAGGAAAAGAAGAGACAGGCTCAGTTGTCTTGACTGGTTCACACTTTTTACCAGTTGGTGGCGATAATGCACATTGTTTTCAAATCGCCGGAAAAGTAAACTTAAACAGAATCAGTGCAGAGGAATTACGTCCGATTGTGGTGGAGTGATTCGACTCACCTTCCCGAGAAGACGCTCCATTTGCTTTCCGCTGACAGACAACCACGCACAAGCGCAACGCCACTAATGGTGAGTAGAAATGACAGTGGGATCTGCGTAAATGCCGGCAAAGCTAACATCAAACTCGTTCATTACGGGATAGCATTGCTGATAACGCAAGAAGTTGGATATTTTACAACATGACAATTAAAAAAATAACTTGTAGTGCTGAGGTGTCAAACGGTTTGTTAGACACCTGTCAACCTTGTCTGACAGCTGGCCTTATAAATGATTACAATTCCCGTATAAAAGTTGTGGTACGCCGTACATTATTTGAAATGATAAAAACAGGAGAAATGCAGACAGTTTACCGCACATGTTCACGTTATGCTTTTATCAATCCAACCGTACGCAGCGATAATAATAAACAATTGAGGATTACTTTTGTTGGTTTGCCGTGACAATAGCCGCGATCAGCGGCAGCATCGTCGATGGCTACTCGCAGTTGAGACGAACTGGATTTGAGCCAAAATTGTCCTTCTAAGATCGGTTCACAATTATTTTTTCCTGTATAAAAGTTGGAGTACAACGTAAATTATTTGATAAAAAAACGTATAAAATACCGGTAACGTATAAATGGACAGGTGTGGAACCCATTTTAGTCGCAAGCCACTTTGGATTAAAATCTTCCATCGTAGGGATGTTAAACTGAAAACAATTTTAATAATCACGTCGTCTTATTGTACAAAAAAAAAAAAAAAACAATAATTCACAAGTTTTGAAATCAGTCAAGTATTTGACCTTGACCTTGACACCTGCGTTCGAGTAGTGTGATCTTTTGTTGTATTGACGATTTGGTACATTTCAGTGGTTGCCAGTGAACAAATACACGCGTACACATGCGCGCGCACACGCGCGCACACACGCAGACACGCGTGTATATCTCCTCAAACTTGCCTTGATTCATGTGTTGTGTAAATATGAACATGCAAACCAATGTGTCATGATGACACTCCTCTTGTAGAATTGTGGCATTCAAGTGAAGTTGTGTTTGGAATATATTCAATTTTGGTACACTATTTGTGGCGCTGCCGGTTGTTGTTGACAGCGGTTATCCATCGCTAACTCCGGTTAGCTTAAAGAGTTTGATGTTTCTCTTTATTTGTAAGTAGGTTCGTTTTCAGATCTCCCAGGCAGGTGACGCGCAGAGCTTGATCGTGGCGTGGAGTTGAGCAAGTCGTGCCATGATGTCCGTCCGACGCCCGGCTTTAGCTCTGGGGAGCTCCTCGGTTGGCACTATACTGCTATGACTCCGTTAGAAATGCTGCATGGTTTGTCCGCTGGGAATTTGTGTAAACTTACACCTTCTTTATGCGTGTTACTGCAATTGGCTGCCACACGATTCGCCATCACGTTATTTATGTAGTTTTGCTTCTAATTTTGCGATCAACACGGTGTTTTCAGACGAAACAAAGTACCCAAAATGCATTGTGTGTCGCTTTCTCGGTCAGGCGCGTTCCCTCCGAATTCCCTTTAAGTGACTGACATTCCATCATTTAACACACCTAAAAATTCCCCCACAGACATCCTCCCCAAAACCGGTTTGGTTAAAACTGGAGCAGTGCACCAGGTCTGGCAAAGCCTACATAAAAACCAGTCGGACAAGTGCGGTAAAACTGATTCTGTCTGTGTGTGAGTGATGTACTGAATGTACTGAATGATGTATACTCCAGTGCGTCAGATATTTACATTTTCTTTGTTGGAATTCAAGGTGTCTCCCGCCTTGTGCCTGAAAACCGCTGGGATAGGTTCCAGCACCCCCGCGACCCAAAAGATGATAAACCGGTCCTGAAGATGAATGAATGAATGTTTTTAATTTCTAAAAGTCCATGGTCAGTGAAACATCTTATTTTCCACTAAGTACTTGAATATTCAAGGCGATGATAATTGAGGCTCTTAAGGCTGTTGCTTGACTTAAGTGTCCCCAAGCATATTTCTTGTAACGAGTAAACTTCATTGCATTCACAGTGCTTTTTGTCTGCTGCTATAATGACCAATTGTAATATCCTATTCTAGTCTTTAAAAAAGTTGTACACAGACACACACACACGCATATCACAAAGGTAAATCTTCGGCTTTTCCCCTCAGGGGTCGCCACAGCGAATCAATGTCCTCCATATCCCGGTTTTGTGCATCCTCTTCTCTCACACCAGCTACCTTTATGTCCTCTTTGACCACATCCATAAACCTCCTCTTCGGTCTTCCTCTCCGTCTCCTGCCTGGCAGTTCAAGACTCAGCATCCTTCTCCCGATATAGTCACTCTCTCCCCTCTGGACATATCCAAACCATCTCAGTCTGGCCTCTCTGACTTTCTCTCCAAAGCCTCTAATATGAGTTTTCCCTCTAATGTACTCATTCCTGATCCTATCCACCCTGGTCACTGCCAAAGAAAAGCTCAACATCTTCAGCTCTGCTACCTCCAGCTCTGCTTCCTGTCTTTTCTTCAGTGGCACTGTCTCCAGTCCAAACATCATGGCTGGTCTCACCACGGTTTTATACACTTTTCCTTTCATCCTAGCTGAAACCCTTCTATCACACATCACACCTGACATTTTTCTCCAGCCGCTCCAGCCTGCCTGGACACGTTTCTTCACCTCTTTTCCACACTCTCCATTGCTCTGGACAGTTGACCCCAAGTACTTAAAATCCTCCACCTTCTTTATCTCTTCTCCCTGTAGCATCACTCTTGCACCTGGATCCCTCTCATTCACACACATATATTCCGTCTTGCTGCGACTGATCTTCATTCCTCTCCTTTCCAGGGCATATCTCCACATCTCTAGTTTCTCCGCCACCTGTTCCCTGTTCTCGCTACAGATCACAATGTCATCTGAAAACATCATGGTCCAAGGAGATTCTTGTCTAATATCGTCTGTCAGCCATAGCAAACAAGAAGGGGCTCAGAGCTGACCCCTGGTGGAGTCCCACCTCCACCTTGAATTCCTCAGTCATACCGACAGCACACCTCACAACTGTCTTACAGTCATGATACATGTCTTGTACCGCTCTAACATACTTTTCCGTCACTCCAGACTTCCTCATGCAATACCACAGCTCTTCTCTGAGCACCCTGTCATACGCTTTCTCCAGATCTAGAAAGACACAATGCGATTCCTTCTGACCTCTGTACTTCTCTATCAGCATTCTTAAAGCAAACATTGCATCTGTCGTACTCTTTTTTTGGCATGAAGCCATACTGCTGCTCACAAATGTTCACTTCTGCTCTTAGTCTAGCTTCAACTACTCTTTTCCATCGTTTCATTGCATGGCTCATCAACTTTATTCCTCTGTAATTAGTACAACTCTGCACATATTCCTTGTTCTTAAAAATGGGCACAAGTACACTTTGTCTCCATTCTTATTCTCATTGTTCCAAGCAAACCTGTACTCGTCTGAAAAAGTTGTCAATCACTTTTACACACTCCTCTTTCGGGAGGGTGACCCAAAAAGATGCGTCCTACTGAGTCCCTCACTGCAGCAATGTTTCCTCCCGAAAGAGGAGTGTGTAAAAGTGATTGACAACTTTTTCAGACGAGTACAAATTTGCTTGCAACAAAATGGTGGACATTTGGAACACATCTTGGAAAGACATGCATTGATTAAAAACTGAAAAAAATAGCTGAAACTCTAGTTTATGGAAACTCTTCCATAAACTGAATGAATAATGTTCGGTTGTAATTTGAAATAAATAGCTTTTTAATCAAAGCCACAATTGAAATTTTCATGGGTACGCATCTTTTTGGGTCACCCTGTATTTCATGTGAAAAAAAATCTCCCGCCATAACCACAGAGAAAAACAATGCAAGTTCATTATCGACCTTCTGTCATTTAGTTCCAAGAACATTTAATTTATCTGCCTGTTACTATATGTGGTTGTCATGCAAAAATTGAGCCACATTTTAATCTGAATCTGAATTAGAATCATCTTTATTGGCCAAGTATGTCGAACACACAAGTCATTTGTCTCTGATAAAACACACTGCACTAGCTAACTATCTATTTGCTATTATATATCTATTATATATCTGTCTAGCTGGCTATATATTAGCTATCTAGCTAGCTATTAGCTATCTATCTGGCTAGCTATCTAGCTGGCTAGCTATTAGCTATGTATTAGCTAGATTTCTATGTATTTGACTTACTTCCGGGTTGAGTGAACGCTGGCGCGTGTGGCTGCTGCTGCTCAACCTAGCTATCTGGCTATCTATCTAGCTAGCTAGCTATTTGCTATATAGCTAGATACCTAGCTAGTTAGCTATTTGTTATCTATTATCTGTCTAGCTGGCTATATATTAGCTATATAACTAGCTATTAACTATCTATTTGGCTATCTTGGAAAGGTGCTTAGAAATGAAATGTATAATTATTATTTTAGCTATATAGCTGTCTAGCTATTAGCTATATATTAGCTAGCTTTCTATGTATTTGAGTTACTTCCGGGTTGAGTGAACGCTGGCGCGTGTGGCTGCCGCTGCTCACCCACTGAAAAACTTATCCTGTGACTGTAAAGTGACCTTGAGAGTTTTGAAAGGCGCTTAGAAAAGAAATTTATTATTATTATTATTATTATCATAAAAAAGACATGACAAATAAGTATGGAGGAAACGAATAAAGGCTAATCTAATGTAATTCTTGCATGTAAGTCGTACCTCTCAGGAACAACTGTGAGACAATGTGCAAAGTATCAAGCAGACAGTGGTTCAAGTGAGTACAGAGCTGGAGCTGCAATGATTATAACAAGATGCTATTCCACAGTGTTGTGTAAAATTGCTAACAGCCACTACAGTTATAGTTGGCTTGCTGTTTAGAGAGTCTCTGCTGAGGGGGAAGAAGCTGTTTAAATGTCCGCGGGGCGGTGGTCTGGTTAGCCACAAGTTGTTTGGCTCCGTCAATATGCACGGCGGACAAAAATGTTCGCCACGAAACGCAATTGCGGGCCTCTGCGTGCCGACGATACCCTGCGACGTATCACCGCATGTTCCACCAAAAGCCTGTCTGCACTTGTGGCTCGTTCTTGGCCTGCTCTGAATATTGGCTGGAGACCATTTTGAGGGTCTACACAATTTCTCATACATAATCAGTTGCGATCTGAAACCAATATCATATCTAGATCTTGAAAGTAGTTGGCTTCAAGAGAATGTTTTTGGGTGAAGTATAATATTGGATTCATATCTCGAATGTTGCTCTTTTTTTTGTAGGCTGACCAACTAACGGAAGAGCAGATCGCAGGTAATAAAGCACTCCTTTCATTCACTCGTATGCACAAAGTTTATCAAAAGAACAACCGTATTTTCCACACTGTGAGGCGCTTTAGAGCAGCGGTGCTCACACTTTTTCAGCATACGAGCTACTTATAAAAACTACCAAGTCAAAATGATCTACCCACGACAAAAATGCAAAACATAATTATTTTCAAATGTTTTAAGGATTCTTTGTATGTACAATGTATGTTGATGTACCTTGCATAACTGAATCAGCCAATATTGCACAACACACATAATAACTACATATACATAACATAATAAATAACAATTAACATTTTTTGTAGTTGCCTGAGTTTACTTTGATGACTTGCACTGAATTGAATCAGCCAGGGATGCATAGTCCGGACAGTAGCTGCTGACAGCCAGCCTCAAGCACATTTCCAAATGTTCATCCTTCATGGTGGAATGGTATTTGGATTTCATGATCTTCATGTAGGAAAAGGCTGACTCACATAAATAAGTGGAGCCGAATAATGCAGTCAAGGAGGTAGCACATTTCCTCATGTTGGGATACTTTTCCTGTGTGAGTAAGTTACAGAACTGTCCATGAGCCCTGAACTTCAGCAGTGAGAACACTCACAATCTCCGATGTCTTTCCACATTTGCTGGGTTAAATACTCAGCCATGGCTTCCATAGAAATAGATAGGTTTAGAAGTGCCCAAAGGAGCCAATAGCATTGCGCCCCGCGGTCACCAGGTTGTAGCCTCTGACACAGTTCCGTACCATATGAATAATTTTTGCTCGTTTTTCGTCGATTTTCTTCCGGTATTCGACGAAATTCTAATACTTAGTGGCTAAATATGTTTTAGAAGACAACTACTTCACTCTCACGTTGTCTTTCGGCGCTATGTGAAGTCGGACAAGTCCAAAAACCTCAACTTTCAAGATCAGATATGCTTTGGATTATAATTTTTTTATAATCCAAAACATACAATTGCAATTAAATACACCACTATTGATGTATATTTATTCAGAGTCTAAAAATATTATGAATAATAGAAATGACAGCTCTTTAAGATTGAAAATTCAAATAGTATAATTATCTTTTGAGTGTGATTGTAACCAATCTTCATACGTGAAAAAAATAACATTCATAAAGTATGATCATACTTAATTGGTGATCGGAATTGGACTAAATCAGAAATTGTAGAGGATTAGGTAACATTGTGTATAGTCCAACACTTTTATATTAATAATTATTTTTCAGTAATAATGCCAAATTTAAATTGTCCTCATCACTCTCATCATTTAAAATTTCCTTTTTTGGGGGCGTTGTAAAACTAATTTTTCAGTTAATATACAACCACAGAAATTTGAACAAGATATTCCACTACTTTTACAGCAACATTGAGTGTGCAATTGTCACAGCCAGTAAAACAATGAAAGCTGATTAATTAGTCAACCATATGATGACTTGAATGAGATGAAATTTTTTGAAACTTCTAACCTCATTGACCTGCAAAAATTACACTGCGATTCAGTTTTGATCGAAGAAAACTCTTCATCAAGTCATCATTCTGTAGGCGAGTGATATGGTGTAAACGGACATCTGACATTGTCATTGACATTGTCACTAAGGAAGATATTAGTGATGGTTCTGATGAGGTCTATGGTATGGTTCTCAATACCATCTCGGGTTATGATCTCGTGTTCCAAATCGAAAAGGGCTAGATGGCCAACTGCAGCAACAACACGAGTGACAATCTTGAAGAACATGGCACATATAATTCTTTAATGAAGAACAGCTAGAACGTACTTATACACGGTCGAAGATCGAAAACAGGACGAAAATTAGTCACTAAAACATCGCAAAACGAATTATTATTTTTTTTGTTTTTATAGAAATTTCATTTTCACTCACTTGAAGAACGAAATTCCTTTGTTTTTCAGCTTGTAGTTGAAGCATCCGTAAGCGAAACATTGCGGCCCCCAACTGTTGTTCCTTTTTACAGCATCCATACGTTAAATAGACCTAAATACGCTCAAAACTATCCTATTTCTATGCCAAACCAAGCGTTACTATGGACGCTACAACTCGTGACGTCACTTCCGGGTTTGCAATCAACCTCGTCTCTACGCCACTTCTACTACCTATCTATTTCTATGATGGCTTCACAGCGCCGTGTAACTGTATGTCTTGACAGCTGCAGAGCTTTGATTGAAGATAATATCTCTGCCTTATTTTTAAAGTCTCTGAACAAGGAGTCAGCTGCTTCAACGAATGCCTATTTTACCATCTCTCCGTCTTGGAAGGACTTATTGTTTTTAACGATGGCGTGACTCACCCGGAACGATGCTTCGGTGGCGGCTTTTGCTTTTGAAGTATGTTGAGTGAAAAATGACTGCTGTCACTGAGATTTTAGTTCATCCATCGTTCTCTTTCTCAGCTGGCTTTTCGGCGGGAAGTCAATGTCATATTTTCCATGAACAGTCCGAAAATGCCGCTCCACATTTTCCCATTCCGTATGAAAGTAATGTTTTGCCCCCTTACTTGGTCCTGCTTTCTCACTCATTTTGATCACCATATGTTTTAGCAAGGGCTTAAAATCTGAGGTAATTCGCTGACTAGCTTGTAAATTTTGCTGCGTTTAGCGCCGTTGTTTACGCATGCACGGCGACCTAAAGGTAAAAATTCACTAGTCATCTGAATGGTTGCCCTGTATGTCAATCAAGTGACGGGACGTTTGATAGGCTGACAAATGTTTTTTTACTGTCACGCTGCGATCGACCAGTACTACCTCCGCGATCGACCAGTAGATCGCGATCGACCAGTAGATCGCGATCGACGTAATGAGCACCCCTGCTTTATAGTATAAGGCTCACCTTCAGTAACTGACCTATTTTTTTTTAATATAAGGGACACCTGCATTGTAAGGCGCATTGAATAGAAGCTACCAGTGGCAGTACATGCATGTCACTCCTAGGCCTTCAGTAGTGCTACGTCTGAAATCAATCCACAGCTGCCACTGTAAAAAGTGGGTTGTGATTTACGACATGTCCTGTACTGTACTAGATGGTACAGTTAGCCAGGAAATAACTTTTTTTTTTTTAAGTTTTTACCATCAACGATTCATGATATGGGGTCAGAAGTCGCTCTTTCACACCACAGAAAAGACGATTGGCGAAGTATGGCGAAACATCAATAATAACCTCAGTGATTATAACGACCAGCACCTGCGAGGCTGCCGGCGGGGCTGACGTCGCTACCCTTTGGTCGCCAATCTGATCGGGACGACCAGCACCTGTGCAGGTGCAGGCGGGGCCGACAGCGTACCCCGTTGGTCGCCAACCAGATCATGACAGTCCCCCCCCCCTTCAAGAGGCTGCTTCCAGAAGTCCCAACAGTCTCCCAAAAGGTCCACTCGCCAGGGAACGGTCGGTGGAGAGGGCAACCGCTGCCTCTCCAGCACACGACGGGCGGCGGCCCGATGGGAACGGGACTCGGCCTGGGGTGGACGAAGATGCGGCACGGATCATCGTGGGCATGAGTGCGATCCCTCTCGCACGTTCACGCGACGGCGCATGGCTCAATGTGGACGTCGCACTTCCAGGCGCAGAATGGCACGCCGTCCGGCCGAGACCTGGTCCCATACGGACGTGGGCGTGAACTGCCCGGCACCGGGGGAACGAGACCAGTCCAGAGCCGCTCCGGGATCCAGCAGTGAGTGGGGTCTCGGACTGACGTTGACGCGGACGTTGCACGGCTCGTCATGGATGAGACTCAGTTCGTCATGCACGACGACAGCGTAGCTGGACATGGGCGTGCACTGCCAGACACCCAGTGTCACCCTGGACGGCCACCTGGAAGGAGGTCTCGGCCGGACGTTTACGTGGACGTTACGGCTCGTTGAAGACGCGGCACGGATCGTCGTGGGCGTGAGTGCGATCCCTCTCGCACGGTCGCGCGATCCATGCCGCGTGTTCGTCCACTCCAGGCCGAGTCCCGTTCCCATCAGGCCGCCGCCCGTCGTATGCTGAAGAGGCAGCGGTTTCCCTCTCCACCGATCGTTCCCTGGCGAGTGGACCTTTTGGGAGACTGTTGGGACTTCTGGAAGCAGCCCCTTGAAGGGTGGGTACTGTCATGATCTAGTTGGCTGTCGGCCCCGCCTGCACCTGCACAGGTGCTGGTCGTCCCGCTCAGATTGGCGACCAACGGGTAGCGACGTCAGCCCTGCCTGCAGCCTCGCAGGTGCTGGTCGTTTCAATCACTGACACTTAAAAGGACACCCGGCACGGCCATCCGGTGTCGGTTCATTGTTTGCTGCTTGTTTGCTGCATGCATTGTGTATGTTTGTTTAACCTTGGCGGACTTTTACTTTTGGTTTTCTTTTGATACTTTGTATTTTTTCTGTTCAGATGATTTTGATGTTTTACATTTTGTTCCTGCTGACTTTATTTTAATACAATTTGTCAAACAACCTCCTGCTCCCTCCTGCCTGCTTTTTGGGATCCGCACCCGCCATCACCACCTCGCAAACCGTGACAGATGATATGCGAGTGAAGTTGCCGTGCTTTGTCGGTGATAATACCCTCACTAACTGCTTTTCGTTAATACAAAGTTTTTCAACCTCTTCTATTGCCTGAGACCGTTGCTTAGACACCACAGAAACACCCTTAGCCACACGTAGCAATGGTCGACTTCGCATACTGGTACTGTAATGCTAAGTCACACGAACGCACACCTCGTTCGTGTTTTTCGCTGATCTCCTTCTTCTGCTCCACCGTAATTTTCTTTTGTGTCCTCTTCGGCTTAATACTAGCCTGTGGTGGGGTCTTTTTCAGTCCCAATAAAGCAAATGTATCCACTCAAAGAAAAGTCGTCCGGCAAGCACGGTGGCGCTGTTCTGCCGTGTGATTTGGTGTTCTTCCGCCGAAAACTAGTCCGCCAGCCATTGTGGCGCTCCGTGTGTTTCCCGAAAACTTCGTATGCCAAGATTACATTCTCGCGAATTTAATGTTCGTAAGGCGAAAGGTTTTTTAGCTAAAGCGTTGGTAAGCCGAGGTATCACTGTACCAATACAATGTGCTAGCTCTGGCCAGTATGATCTTGTCACTAGCGGCTTGTGATTTGAGCTGTCCGGTGAAGTCGGATTTTGTCCATTTTTGTCCATTTTTGTGGCGGCCCCGAACCAAACGGTGATGGAAGAACACAATCACTGACTTAAACTGCTTATGTCTTATAAGTTGTCTAAAAATGAAGTACAGTGGTACCTCGGTTCTCGACCATAATTCGTTCCAGGACCCTGTTCGAAAAGCGTTTTTTTTTTTTTTTTTTTTTTTTTTTAACACCGAAACCACCTCTTTGCTCCTGTCACTTGCGAGTTGACAGCGAGTTCGATGCCTTACTTACCTTGCGCACAGAGTTCAAGGAGGCCTTCTCGCTGTTCGACAAGGACGGAGATGGCACCATCACCACAAAAGAGCTTGGCACCGTCATGAGGTCGCTGGGTCAGAACCCCACAGAAGCCGAACTCCAGGATATGATCAACGAAGTGGATGCGGATGGTACACCGCCACCCACGTTGCCACTTACCGTCTTCTTTTTACCCGCATCATCCATGATTTGTCTGTGACCACGTAGGCAACGGGACGATTGACTTTCCCGAGTTCTTGACAATGATGGCCAGGAAGATGAAGGACACCGACAGCGAGGAGGAGATTAAGGAGGCGTTCAGGGTCTTTGATAAGGCGAGTCCGTCTTTGCGCTCCTCCATCATCTTTCGCCGCTCACTTGTACTCGGGCGTGCGCCTCGACAGGACGGCAACGGTTTCATCAGTGCGGCGGAACTGCGTCACGTGATGACTAATCTGGGCGAGAAGCTGACAGATGAGGAAGTGGACGAGATGATCAGAGAAGCCGACTTGGACAGAGACGGACAGGTCAACTATGAAGGTACGCTCTGCGTATTGCTAGTTAGTCTAATTTGCCATTCGGCACAGGTCACATTTTTGATCTTGTCTTTTGTTATGTTTGTGCGTTTCCAGAGTTTGTTGTGATGATGACTTCCAAATGAAGCGGATGCACAGGGACAAATCATCAGTCAAATGTTTCACTTACCTCCTCTACATTTTCTCGTACAGTTCTGTTCAGTCAACTTGAAAATGAATGTCTGCATTTGACAGATCTGTCCATATTTTACCGTCTCTAAATTTGAAAGCGGTGCATGAATCGGCTTATGCTGACATCAGCCACATGCTATCGCTTTGCCTTTCTTCGGACATCCTGTTGGCTTTCTTGGGGCTTGTTACAGGAGGAGTCGGGACAACATGCACTTAAAGGACAACCAACACCATTTTTTTGTTTCCTAACTGATGTCAGAAAAATGTTTTATAGCATCTAAAATACCCAAAACACGCAGGCTGATACTTTTTGTCAAATGCAAAACACCAATAAAAATGAGTTAAAGTGTCCCAAAACTACTTCAAAATGACCTCAGAAAGTTTCAGTTTCAGAAGGTCCCACCCCCTTGTTCGTGACGTCACGCCAGGACGTCTTGTCTTGGTCTAGAACAGGGGTGGGCAAACTTTTTGACTCGCGGGCCGCAATGGGTTCTAAAATTTGACAGAGGGGCTGGGCCAGGAGCATTTGGAGGCAGTGTATGGGCCGGAAATACTAAACCTAAAGCATTAAGGACAACAGACGCCTCCGGATGTCATTATGTCCATAATTTGTAAAATCACTGAGTGTATTTTACAAAGATTCCACAGCATATAGCTATAGTTTACGTTTTAAGACTTGCGCTGAATATTCATGAAGTCTTGTTTTCGAGTTGATGACGATCCACTGTGAGACTAATAAAGGCATATCCAATCCAATCCAATCCCCATGTGACGTCACGTTAGGACCGCCCCTGACCGAGAAAGCAACACACAATGTATTTTGTGATACTTTGTTTGGTCTGAAAACTTCGTGTTGATCCGTGTTGATGGTGAAATTAGAAGGAAAACACATAAATAACGCGATGGTGAATCATTGTGTGTTGCAAGACAACTATTTGATATTCGCTGACACAAATTCCCAGCTGACAAATCAGCCCATTTCCAATGGAGCTTGGGCGCCATCTTCTGCATTTTCTGGGTGCTACATTGCTGTCATTGACGGCTCGAATTGATATGGGAGGACTCCTTTAATCAATTGCAAACATGTATGCTTTCCTCTTCAGAACTATTTGAATCATATTCATAACTGGATGAGTAACAAGAAAGCATCTTCTCCGAATCTGAAGCCATTGTTTTGATTCTCGAGCAAGGCAAGACGTCTTGGCGTGACGTCACGAACAAGGGGGCGGGACCTTCTGAAACTGGCCATTTCCGGATTCATTTTGAAGTCATTTTTATTGGTGTCTTTCATTTGACTAAAAATATCAGCCTGCCTGTTTTGGCTATTTTAGATGCTATGAAACGTTTTTCTGATGTCAGTGGGAAACAAAAAAAAAATGGTGCCGGTCGTCCTTTAAATAGTGTGTACAAACCTCATAGCACAGCAAGTACACTACAACCCAATTTATTAACTTTTCAAATGTGAAAAATATCCCTGATCAGTTAATAAATGTGTCTCAATATGCAAGCTATGGCGTTTACATACTATTTCGCAGATACCGGTAGGAGGAAATGGAAATAGATTAAAATAACATACGCACTGTGATTTATCAAGATTGCGTCTGTTTTTAATACGTTTCAATCGAAGGTGCAAAGTTAAAGAAATCAACATTTATTGAAAAATGGAATCACTTTCAACATTCAAAATATATTATTCCACAACAAAATATTCAAGATCAATAATACCTACTTGTGTTAAATTCCGCAAAATGGAATGGATGGATTGTCTTGACCGCGCGCTCTATAACTCCATGGACGCCCTCGACTTCACGCGCAAACAGTACACGTGTACCGTCGCCGAGCACACAAACATAGGCTACCTGCAGTTGAAATTTGCATACTCGGCATGGCAGCCAATCAGAAGCCTGCTTCTTTCTGTTCGAATTAATTTCTTGTTCGTCTTTCCTGGTTCGGTTTTGTCAGAAGTTCAGTGATAAAAATATCAGTAATGACGATAGATGGTGAACAAAAAACTACTTTATTCCAATGAGACAGAAAAAGCACTTCTCGTCTAAGTAAGGGTGAAGACATGAGCACACAGACAAAGATAGGAAACCAAGAGACAAAGAGAATGAACTCCCGCTACCAAAGACTTTTGAACATACACAGTGGCGATCTGTTGTCCAATCAGTTGCGGACAAGTCGATCTTCCCGTCCAATCGGTTACGAACAACTCTGTGTTTGGAGGGTCTTAGACTGTATTTGCTGTTGCGACAACTATTGAACTAATAAACTTGATAATTTTATTTAACTAAATTAGACGTGCAATAATCATAATGTGTACTAAGATAAACATGAAATAACATATGTTTACTAATCTAAACATGAAATAACGTAATATGTTTACTAATGTGCATAAACACTCTATCATTCCCTCCTGTTGTACATTTAAACATCAGTTCATACATTTCCAAAAGTTTTCATGCATGCACGTCATACTAATTGCACAGGGAACCATACTAATCTATCCAACGTCTAATATTATTTAACTAACCATGGAGAAGGCGAAAAACCTCTATCACAATTTTGCTGCTGTGATATATAACCTCTCCATTTTTTGAGGGTTTTTAAATTTTAATGAGGAAAACTCCTCGGCTCTCCGTTTCTCTTTTTGCTTTTGTTCGTTGGAGCAACCACACTCTGGCCATGGTGTACTATTCCTAGCTACAACACAGGGTCCCCTTCACGCATTTGTTGATACAAAACCTTTGCGTAATTCACCTGAGAATTAGTTATCATATTCATTAGCATTGCTCTTAAGCATGGAATAATACAACCAATGACTAAGAAAATAAGTACAATCACAATTGCGAATGGGATAAACATTCTGAGCAAAGTCTTATACCAAGAGCCCCCAAAGAGCCCGTCAAAGATCCACGGTTGATCAGGCCGGTGATCTTTGGCCATGGCATCTCTGAGATCCCTGACAACAGACAAAGCATCAGTCATGTTTATGGAATTCGCTTCTTCGGGTATGTACGTACAACAAGTGTCACCCACCATAGCACAGACGCCCCCTTGTGGGGCTGTCAAAAGGTCCAAAACCATTCTATTTTGCAGCACCATTTTTCTAATTGCTGCAATTTCAGTGTTTTGCATTTCATCTACTTCCAAACTGGCGTTTACAAACACTTGAAACCTGTAGTCAATTGTTTCAATTCGTAGCATGTTTTTAGCCACTCCAATTTGTGGAAAAAGAGCTAACATTACCTTACTTCCCGTGCTACGGTGTTTGAATTGTTCTGGAACATCAGTTCCCCAGATCGAATCATGGGGCTTAAACGACACCCTTCTTTTCACATGATGGTGCGCTGGACGACTGGTAACGATGAAAGTATTGTCAGTTACAGTAACAGGTGCGCACATACCGTAGGCTCTCGGAGGAATAAAAGAATATACTTTCCAACCACATAACCACCAAAGATGTGAAGATACAGGTAAAATGGTGACATTGGTGTTTAACGGTAGCACATATAAACATCTATTCTCATCTATAAAACCTAAATTTTGACCTGTACCATACATTGCAATGCATACTGGTAATCTCAATCCGCTCTCGGTCATAACCTGATTTTCAGTTTCCAAAATGGTGTCTAAACTTGGAACAATCTCTCCTCTCGAAGCATTGCGAAGAACTGGAAAATGTTGATCAGGTTTATGCGAAGATATTAACATATACGCAGCTCGAGCCATTTTATCTCCAAATACCTTTGAATGTACTCTTTGTTGCGTTACAGAATGTGGCATAAAAGAACAAACGAAGCAATTACTTTTCCTATTTTGTTTAGCAATTAATGTAGCATAACGATACTACGTGTTTGATAACAATGGATTCCTATCATATTTTTCTCCTGCAAATGGTTGATATAATGCGTCCATGACACCAGAATTTTGGGCTTTTTTGGCAGGTATTTCAACATAGGCTGTCAGTCTGATGTGCGGTTTATTTTTGAACGGCGATGTCACGACTGGTGTTGTCAAAGATGACAAGATGCATAAAGTTACGGGAAAACCAGTGTGATGTTCACGAGAATCAGGACAGAGTCTCAAGTCCAGGCATCCTGCAACATCATGAGTTATAATAGCAAGTTGGATATCAGTCATTGTACCAGTTCCAGTTCCTGTTCCTAACCAGTCCCTCTTGACGACGATTCGTTTTGCTTCTTGGGGACAGCTATTTCGAACCCATTCTGTGTTAGGCTTAGAACGGACCACAACGGAATCCCAACCAGTGGTCCAAGCCTTCCCTGACTTGATACGAGCGTACCAAAACTCTTGGGGATAATTGCTACCATCTTGTCGTTCTTCATTCACGAGGATGCTAAGGGGAAATGACACAATTCCTGCAGCTTCGAGTGGAAAGCAGGCTACAGGATGTGTCAAGCTTGGGCACTTTTCTGCCATCGTTGGATGTAAGGGTGGAGTTTGGCAGGCTGATGGAATGGGAGGCTTTACGTGCGTCATCTGGATTGCCTCCACTAATTCATACAGCAAGATGATGTGGACCAAACCCATGGCTATTGAGTAGTTTGGCTCCGTCTCTCTTCCACCTGCTCGGGATCTGGTTGGTGAACGATTTTGCAGTGCTTGGTCTCTGGGCCGAAGCAGTCTCTGCTCCTGTGGAGACAACAGGACAGACTGCGGCAGTACACAGGCTGACTGTACCTCTTTTGTTGTAAACATTTCACACAACCATTTTGCCAACAAAGCGCCTGGATCTGATTCATTTTCTTGCCAGGGCACACCTTCCCATAATGGGAGGATGAAAGGTCTGCCATGCAAGATCTCAAAAGGCGTTAAGCCGTTATTAGTGGGTGTTATTCTCATGTATAATTTAACCAAAAACAGACATTCAGGCCATGGTTTGCCTGTTGCCTCCATGGTTTTTCTGAGTCGATTTTTTATTGTGCCATTCGTTCTTTCAACCAATCCTGCACTCTGTGGATGGTATGCACAGTGGTTCTTTAATTTAATACCCAAATGTTCAGAGATTTTGGTGATTACGTCATTAACAAAATGTGGTCCATTATCACTCCAAATTATTCTTGGTATGCCATGTTCTGGAATAATATGTTTGCATAATGCTTTTGCAACGGATAATGCATCGGATTTCTTTGAAGGCACAATTTCCACCCATTTGGTGAATGAATCAATTAACACCAAACAGTATTTATAAGAATTACTTGTGCTTAGTTCAATGAAATCCATGTGGACCACTTCAAAGGGGTGTGACCCTTGTGGAAATGTTCCTCTTTTTGGTCGCATGTTACCTTGTGGATTGTGTTTACAGCAAATCAAACAACTCCGACAAAAGTTTTTTTGCATACGAGTTGAAACCTCTGCTTAAATGGAATACTTTCCCTGCTATAAACACCATGCCCCCTGTTGATATATGTGACCTACCATGGCTCAATCGAGCCACCATAGGGAACATTCTCGGTAAACATGGTTTGTTGTCTATTTTATACAGCTCATCAACGATCTTAGCACCATCGGCAAGCCACAAATCTTTTTCGGATTTTGTAGCCAACGCTTGCATGTCCTTCAAAACTTGTGTAGTCACTAATTCACGCATTTCTTGATTTACCAAATTGAAAGTAGTTTGAGCAGCCTTCTTGGCGGCTGCATCTGCTCTAGCATTACCTGAGCTAATTCTGTCTTTAGCTCTAGTGTGCGCTGCACATTTGCAAACCGATACATTTTTTTGGAAGGAGGATAGCTTTCAATAAGCCTCTCAATAAATCTGCATGTTCAACAGATTTTCCGTTCGATGTAGTCATTCCTCTGCGGTTCCACTGAGCTGCAAAGCAGTGAAGTGTGGGAAACGCATATTGACTGTCCGTAAAAATCGTCACCGTTTTCCCTTCCGCCCATTTACACGCTTCAGTCAATGCAACAATTTTTAAGTCTGGTCGTGGTTTGCAGTTCTCATTTATTCTGTCAACGCATGAATGTGGTTCTCCGTCCACAGGTAGAGGTATAAGTGTCGCTGGGTTAATGCTATTGCACCTCTCAACAGTTATGTGTGGTTGTTCCAGCAAGGTTGTCATGATAGACAAATGTCATGCTGGTGACAAGAAGGTCATTTTCGTGCCTGTAATTAATAAGTAATTGAGTGTGGTACCATCAGCGTTGTGGGATGAAAAAGTACTAGTTCAGCTGACGACTGAACTGCCAACGCTGTGGCACACACTGCTCTAACACATGCTGGAAGAGCTGCAGCTACTGGATCCAGTCTTTTAGAATAAAATGCAACTGGTCTCAGCTTTTGTCCATGCTTTTGTAACAGTACTGAAGTCATGTATTTGTCTTTGCAGTCAACTGTTTGAACAAAGGGTTTGTCATAGTCAGGTAAAGCTAAAACGCTAGTGTTTGCTATCAAATTTTTAATTCTGTAAATGCTTTACTGCCCTCTTCAGTCCACTGAATAGAGTCTTTCAGTGCCATCTCGTCTTGGTATATAAGTGTCAATAATGGTTGAGTAACTTGTGCATAATGCGGAATCCAAGTTCTGCAATAATTGCACAGTCCCAAAAACGTCATCATCTGTTTTTTCGTCTTAGGTCGAGGAACCTGCAAAATTGTCTGTTTTCTTTTAGTTGTCAACTCTCTTCCCTTTCTTGACAAAGATGTCCTAGAAAAACAACTTCTTCTTGGCAAAACTGCAATTTATCCAAAGAAGCTTTGTTACCTGTATTCGCCAAATATTGGAACAAAGCTATTGATACAGTCTTGTTCTCATCTTCAGTCGGTGAAGCAATTAAGATGTCGTCAACATACAAAAGAATCTGAGAAGATTCAGGATGTTTAAAATCAGCAATACACGAAGACATTTCCTGTGAAAAAAATTGTAGGGCTATCTGTAAACCCTTGTGGCAATCTTGTATATGTATATTTTTTTCCATTAAATGTAAATCCGAACCAATGACATGAATTTTTGTGTAACGGAATGGAGAAAAAAGCATTGCTCAAATCAATTACTGTAAACCATTTTTTGTCAGGTTTTAAACTGTTCAATAATGTGTGTGGGTCTGGCACACACGGAGCACGTGATTGTATGGATTTATTTATCTGTCGCAAATCATGCACCATTCTCCAAACTCCAGATTCCACTTTTTTGACAGGAAATATCGGTGTATTACATTCACAAGTTGGGTCTTCAATCAAAATACCAGCTTTCACCATATCCCGTATTACAGGGGTGATGCCAATAATAGCATCCTGTTTTAATGGATATTGTTTAAGTCTTGGCCGGTAAGTCGTTTTAGGCAATACTTCAACTGGTTTTGCTGTTTTAAGTAAGCCCACATCAGTTTTTCCCGATGACCAAAGGGTGGCAGGGATCTGGAAAGTCCTCCGCCCCTAGAGTGGCCATTAGTCATAATTCTAATGAATCGACCTTTACTGGGTCCCCCATAGCGTCAACTACGAAGGACTCCAGAAAGTTCACTTTTTTGGGTTTGTACCCTTCTTCTGTTGGTATTAAAGCTATTTGCAATTGTTGCAACAGGTCTCTCCCCAACAAATTTATTGGACACTCTCCACTCAAGACCATAGTGACCTTGTATGGAGTTAGTCCCTCATCTAAAATTTTTATTGGTTTGGAAATCGGTAACAATGTCACTTTCCCATCTGCAGATACCACAGAAATTTGTTGTCGACTCAGAGTGACACCTGGAATGGTGTCTCTTAACACTGATCTGCATGCACCACTATCGCAAAGAAATTTGACATCCTTTTTCCCAATTTTTAGCCAATAATAAGGCTTTTCATTTTCCGGTAAGGTCAAGGCAAATACATTAGTCAAATCCAAGATTTCAACTGGTTTTATTGATTCCCATTTCCCACTGTTGTGCTTGTTGTCATCAGTGTTGAAATGGGGCTCCGCGCGTCAATCTGAATGTTTTGTTTTTTGTCCTTCACCATATCGCGTATTATATGGTGGAGGTCTGTAAGATTTCGCATGTTTCCTTTTCGGTATAGGTTTCTTTTTGCAGTGGCGAGCAATATGCCCTACATTGCCACAACTGTAGCATCAATCATTGTGCGGCATCCGTCTCTTCACCCGATCCTGGTATAACACGTTCTCCATTATGTTACCCATGGTAGATGCCATCACATGTTCCATCGGCGAATTTGCAACCATTTCCCCACTTTTTTCTCACCACTTCTTGGGCGTGTATTGCCCAATCCATGAGATCAACCAACCTTCCAGTCCGGTGTTGGACATAATGTTTGCGAATGAAATCTCCAATTTCCGGCATCAAATTCTGCAGAAATGTTTGCTTGAATTGGTTGACATATATGGAATTCTCATCAGCAGATTCAGGAATACAGCAGTGGTTTCGAAAAACATTTTCCAAGCGTCCTCGAAAAATGTTAATATCTTCCCCACGTAACTGTCTACAATTCTGAATCATGCCAAAGTTTGGTGTTTTTTTTCCATAATGTTCGGATGTTTTCACAAATCAATCTCCGTTGGGTTGTCACCTCCTCGTACGTCATGTTCGTTCCCGTCGATGTTTTCCCAGTAAAGTCACCTTTCACCCAGTTCCAATGGTGTCCCAAACATCTCCTGAGAACCTTAAGTGTTTCTTGTCCATTCAACTGGTAAGAAGCACACAATTCCTCAAAATTCTCAGTCCAACTTTCTGCATTTTCAACATTACCTAATCCTCTGAATGCCTCTGCGACATCACTGTCGCCCCATGGCCGATAAACCAAGATAGTTTGATCATGTATGTTTGAAGAATTAGGGTTTGCTACCTGAATAAGTGGGAATGCTTCACAATCGCTTTCATTATTCATTTTAATTTCATTCAACTCTTCAAACGGACACAATTGTCCAGAACAATTTGCTCCTTGTACGCGAAGAGACACAATCAGCAGCAATCTGATTTGCCATATCAGGTTGTAATCCTCGTATTCCTCCAGTAGAGGTCATAAGCGCTCCATTCTGCTGGTCTGCCCAACAGACATCTGGAGTCATCACAGGGGGGGCCACCCGCCCCACAGGGGTTGAACAGATGGCGTCCCCCCCTTTCCTCAGCTCGGCAGAGGAAGGGTAGAAGGAGGAGGAGGAGGGGTTGGGTGCCCGCCCGGGGCAGCCCCCACTCCCTCCTCCTCGACCCTCACGGGGAAGCAAGGAGGAGGAGGAGGGGTAGGGTGTCTGCCCGGGGCAGCCCCCACCTTCTCCTCTTTGTCTGTCACGGGGGACTTCTGGAGACTGAAACAATGGCTGCTTTCCATCTTCCACTAACTTTTCATTAGGACGTGCAACAGATGAAGCCACAGTCTCATCGTCAGAGCTCACTTTGGAAGACATCGCGACCATTGTTTTCTCCTCTTTTTTCATTCGTTTGGCTTCAATTTCCCGTTCCCTGATTTTTGCTTGCGCAATCCAAGTTTCACAGGCAATTATCTCGGCATGTATCTTTCCAAGAGATTTTTTTCATCGCGGATGCTTCCTGAAGTTTTAACCGAAACATGATCTCTCTCAAAGGTTGTACTTGCAATATACCAGAGAATCCACTACATTCCATCCACTTCTTGCAATAAAGTTCACTTCCCGGAAACTTTTTGGACATAAACTCCACGTCCCTATGAATTGGGAAAAAAATAGCACCCATTTTCACTATTGCAACAACAAATTCCTTCTTTAACTATCACCAGAAAAGAAGCACACCTCGCGATGTTGATTCAAACCCAAGAACAAAGGGCGTGATTCGCGCCAATCCTCAGCCAGGATGCGCGTTCACGCACACACACAATGAATGCACTTACGCACGCACACACACACACACACTCTCTGGCATGCACTAACGGCTCAAATGACTTCGCCCCCACCCTTTTTTTTCTCCCCGAGACAAAGAACCCTCTCTGTGTCACTATTCTAGCATAGAACAAACCATTTTAAGAATGTATTTTTCATTTTTTTTCTTTCCTTTTGACTCTGTACTGTAGCAGCTGCCCTTTATAACGTCCGCTTTTCAGAATTAAAGCGCCCCTCACACAAACTGAATCCCAACTTATCACCACCTTGTGATCAATATTTTTTTTCCGCTGGAAAACTTCCGAATCACAAATCGGCGTGTGGAACCCAAACCGGACACATTTAGTTCATAAAAACAACCAAATATGCCGCGTGCACATTAATATGCACTATCTCCGCCGGTATACGGAATCTCATTTGGCCACCTCGCCTAACGAAAATCGCTTTACACCGGTTCGTACGTGAGTCAAGTGGAAAAGACTGCCTCTGGCCAGGAGAAGTCTCACAATACATTCAAATAATGGCTGCTAGCTAGCGCGGTACTTACTTAGTGAACTTCTGAAAAAACAGCCGTGTTGTCCTCCAGCCAGAACGTTAGGAGCCCCACCGCCACCGGAAAGGAGTGATATTCTTTCCGTCTCTCGTGCGGACTGCACAAGCAGGCTTCAGCGAAGAGCGAAAAAATCTTCGTTTCTTCCGTAGGTTGGCGCCAGCCAAGGAGCAGGTTCGCCGCGCGTCCCTACGCGTCGTGTCCCGTTAAAATTTAAAACGGGCTAAACCACCGGGAGCTTTTTGAGCTTCTTTCCCGTCTCTCATTGACTGGGTCGCCCAGGTGGTAGTCCACACGCTAAGGCTGGCAGACTGGCATCGGGTTTTGGCATCAATTAATGTTCGAATTAATTTCTTGTTCGTCTTTCCTGGTTCGGTTTTGTCAGAAGTTCAGTGATAAAAATATCAGTAACGACGATAGATGGTGAACAAAAAACGACTTTATTCCAATGAGACAGAAAAAAGCACTTCTCGTCTAAGTAAGGGCGAAGACATGAGCACACAGACAAAGATAGGAAACCAAGAGACAAAGAGAATGAACTCCCGCTACCAAAGACTTTTGAACATACACAGTGGCGATCTGTTGTCCAATCAGTTCTGGACAAGTCGATCTTCCCGTCCAATCGGTTACGAACAACTCTGTGTTGGGAGGGTCTTAGACTGTATTTGCTGTTGCGACAACTATTGAACTAATAAACTTGATAATTTTATTTAACTAAATTAGACGTGCAATAATCATAATGTGTACTAAGATAAACATGAAATAACATATGTTTACTAATCTAAACATGAAATAACGTAATATGTTTACTAATGTGCATAAACACTCTATCACTTTCTTCCGGACTTTCGCAAGCGTTATAAAGTCGTGCATTTGCATATCATTTTCCAAAGTAGATGCACAGAACCTCAGCCCAGAAGACAAATTCAAAAGAAGCTAACAACATATGTGACGCTACAAAACGTAAATTTACATTAAACCGTTACTGTAAACTTTACGTGAGATTTATGAAATGGGCTTAGTGGCTTGTAGCAAGCAATGCAAACGTTGCATTGTGGACCATGATGACAAATGCCTACTGCAGCAAAATCTACAGTCATGGATTTATACCATAAATTAAGCAAGGTAGCATTTGTGATAGGTACATCCGTAATTTAAAAAAAAAACTTTATACTGACAATGTTATTCTTTAATATGATAAGTCCTCTTGTTATGTTTCAAGTTGTGAAAAAGGGGGCAGGCAGGTTTTCAGAGTTGTCTGCCTTGTTGTCCGCTAACTTTTTGTCATGAGTTTCAGACACTTTTTTTTACTATAATTTGGACAAATTCGGCAGGCCGGATTAAAAAGCCTAATGTGGCCCGCGGGCCGTAGTTTGCCGAAGTCTGGTCTAGAATCAAAACAATGGCTTCAGATTTGGAGAATATGCTTTCTTATTACTCATCCAGTTATGAATATGATTCAAATAGTTCTGAAGAGGAAAGCACAAATGTTTGCAACCGATTAAAGAAGTACTTGTGTATCAATTCCAGCCATCAGGAGTCCAATGTAGCGTCCCAGAAAATGCACAATATGGCGCCCAAGCTCCGTTGGACATGGGCTGATTTGTCTGCTGGGAATTTGTGTCAACTAGTATCAAATAGTAGTCTTGCTGCAACACAACAATTCACCATCGCATTATTTATGTTTTTTCCTTCTAATTTCGCCATCAACACAAAGTTTTCAGACCAAACAAAGTACCCAAAATACATTGTGTCGCTTTCTCGGTCAGGGGCGTTCCAGCGTGATGTCACGTCAGGCATCGTCATCAACTCGAAAACAAGACTTCCTGAATATTCAGCGTGAGTCTTAAATAAAATAAAATATACATAAAATATAGCTATATGCCATTGAATCTTTGTAAAATACGCTCGGTAGAAGTCATTTGAAGCGATTTTACAAATTATGGACACAACTTGTCCGGAGGCGTCGGTTGTCCTTGAAGTCATATTGAAGAAAGAATTCTTATCAGACTGTTTGTGGTGTGTGATTTGTGGGTGAAGCGTCAGTTATGTTGCAGTAAATCAATCTTCAATGATCACTGAAGCATGCTGGGTACTTTCTATTGTGGGGATGTTTGTTTCACTTTAATGGCATTTGTATCTCACGGTGCACGTGTGTTGCATTGAGGACTGACCAAGTCCAATTGTTATTTTTGTAACCTTTTTTTTGTTCAGTCGATCAACAATCCAAGTTGCACACTCTCATCCTAAGATTGTTTTTTTTCACCTTAAAGGACAACCGACGTCACTTTTTTGTTTTTTAACGGACACCAGAAAAACATTTTATAGCATCTAAAATACCCAAAACACGCAGTATGATATTTTTAGTCAAATGCAAAACACCAATAAAAATGACTTAAAGTGTCCAAAATCTGCAAGAAATTGAGCTGCGAATTGGGCATTTTCAGAAAGTCCCATCCCCAGTTTGTGACGTCACGCCAAGATGTCTAAACAATGGCTTCAGATTCAGAAAATATGCTTTCTTGTTCCACATCCAGTGATGAATATGATTCAAATAGTTCTGAAGAGGGAAGCATACATGTTTGCAATCGATTAAAGAATTTATTTGTGCCATTTTGAGGCAACATTGGGGGAAAATCTCTCACCCAAAAAAGAGGCAGTTTCCACAGGCTGATAAATTCCTTATATGGCGCTTGGACGCCCTATTCTGGCCTTCTGGCGGCTTTTGGGTGCAACACGAGGTCCCCAGACCAAACAAGTACAGCAAAATACATTGACGTGATGGAAGGACCGCTACAATGCGTCTTTTTTACGGTGAAGGGCGGTCCTTTAGTGACGTCACGTACGGACTCGTCACCAACTCAAAAACAACTTCCTGAATATTCAGCGCGAGTCTTAAAACGTAAAACGAATCTTTGTAAAATACGCTCAGTAGAAGTCATTTGAAGCCATTTTACAAATTAATGGCACAACTTGTCCGGAGACGTCGGTTGTCCTTTAAAGCTGCCTTTTGTGCCTTTGTGTTCATATGACGTGACACCTTTTGGAGCCAAAAATCAAAGTGTGCAAATCAGTATTCCAGGTGTGTTAAAGTGGAGGCAAGTTTGGGTGAAAATTTGAGTGCCATCAAGTCATGCTGTGAAACTCGCTGTGCGGGTCTCTGTGAGTTGCGTGTGTGTCTGAGTCTGAGTCCGAATGGTTCTGCCCCGTGATTCCCCCCAATCTCTCTGTCCCACGCTGGCTACTTATATACCCTTGGCCTGCGTGCATGGGAATGAGTCAGACATCAAGGACATCAAAGGGTTGAAAGGCGCACTTCCGCGTGACGCCACATGTGGTTAAAGTGTACTCCATCCAGTTCTAAATAACCTGTCCAGTAAAATGTGGTGTCTATCCTTTCAATTTATTCCCAATACTACATTTTAAATCAGTTACACCCTCCCCACACACACACTATTGAAAAAAAGTTATTGTCATATAATTAATATAAATGTATTTTACATGCTACGTTTAAAATCCATCCATCCATCCATCTTCTGCCGCTTATCCGGGGTCGGGTCGCGGGGGCAGCAGCTTCAGTAGGGAAGCCCAGACTTGCCTCTCCCAGCCACTTCTTCTAGCTCGTCCTGGCAGATCCCGAGGCGTTCCCATGCCAGCTGGGAGACATAGTCTCTCCAGCGTGTTCTGGGTCGTCCCCGGGGTCCCCTGCCAGTGGGGCATGCTCGGAACACCTCACGAGGGAGGCGTCTCGGGGGCATCCTAATCAGATGCCCGAGCCACCTCATCTGGATCCTCTCGATGTGGAGGAGAAGCGGCTCGACTTTGAGCCCCTCCTGGATGACCGAGCTTCTCACCTTATCTCTAAGGGAGAGCCCGGACACCCGACGGAGAAGGCTCATTTCGGCCGCTTGCATCCGGGATCTCGTTCTTTCGGACACAACCCATAGCTCATGACCATAGATGAGGGTTGGGACGTAGATCAACCGGTAGATTGAGAGCTTTGCTTTGTGGCTCAGCTCCACCACCGATCCGCCTGTCGACCTCTCGCTCCCTTACACCCTCATTCGTGAATAAGACACCCAGATACTTAAACTCCTCCACTTGAGGCAAAATCTCCTCCCCGACCCGGGGAGGGCACTCCACCGTTTTCCGACTGAGAACCATTGTCTCAGATTTGGAGGCGCTGATTCTCATCCACACCGCTTCACATTCAGCTGCGAAACGCTCAAGCGAGAGTTGGAGAGCTCCACTTGAAGGCCCCAACAGTACCACATCATCTGCAAAAAGCAGAGATGCTATACTGAGGCCACCAAAACGCAAACCTTCAACGCTTCGGCTGCGTCTAGAAATCCTGTCCATAAAGGTTATGAACAGAATCGGTGACAAAGTGCAGCCTTGGCGGAGCCGGAGCCCTCACTGGAAACGATTCCGACTGATTGCCGGCAATGCGAACCAGACTCTGACATCGGTCGCATAGGGACCGAACGGCCTGTATCAGGCGCTCCTGTACCCCATATTCCCGCCCACCGGTTCACGACGTCTCGAGTCGAGGTCAGCAGCGCCCCACTCTCACTGTACACAGTGTTAGTGGTGCACTGTTCCCCTCCTGACCGCTGACCGCATGGTGGACCAGAATTTCCTCGAAGCGGTCCGGAAGTCGGCTTCCATGGCCTCACCGAACTCTTCCCATGCCCGTGTTTTTGCCTCGGCGACCACCGAGGCTGCATTCCGCTTGGCTAATCGATACCTGTCAGCTGTCTCAGGAGTCCCACAGGCTATATAGGCCCGATAGGACTCCTTCTTCAGCTTACCGGCATTCCTTACTACTGGTGTCCACCAGCGAGTACGGGGGTTGCCGCCACGACAGGCACCAACCACCTTACGACCACAACTCTGATTTGCCGCCTCAGCAAGGGTTGTACGGAACATGGTCCATTCGGACTCAATGTCCCCCACCTCCCCCGGGACATGTGTATAGTTCTGCCGGAGGTGGGAGTTGAAACTCCTTCTGACAGGGGATTCGGCCAGACGTTCACAACACGTTTGGGTCTTCCAGGTCGGACTGGCATCTTCCCCCACCAACGGAGCCTACTCACCACCAGGTGGTGATCAGTTGACAGCTCCGCCCCTCTCTTCACTCGAGTGTCCAAAACATGAGGCCGCAAATCCGATGATACAACTATAAAGTCAATCAGCGAACTGCGACCGAGGGTGTCCTGGTGCCACGTGCACATATGGACACCCTTATGTTTGAATAAAGTGTTTGTTATAGACAATCCGTGTCGAGCACAGAAGTCCAATAACAAAACACCACTCCTGTTCTGATCGGGGGGGCCGTTCCTCCCAATCACGCCCCTCCAGGTCTCACTGTCATTGTCCACATGAGCATTGAAATCGCCCAGCAGAACAAGGGAGTCCCCAGGGGCAGCGCTCTCCAGCACACCCCCTAAGGTCTCCAAAAAGGATGGGTACACTGAACTGCTATTTGGTGCATATGCACAGACAACACAGAACCCGTCCCCCCACCCGAAGGCGGAGGGAAGCAATCCTTTTGTCTACCGGGGTGAATCCCAACGTACAGGTGGCGAGTCGGGGGGCAATAAGTATGCCGATACCTGCTCTACGCCTCTCACCGTGGGCAACTCCGGAGTGGAAGAGAGTCCAACCCCTTTCGAGAGGGCTAATACCGGAACCCAGGCTGTGTGTGGAGGCAAGCCCAACTATGTCTAGTCGGAACTTTTCGACCTCATGCACCAGCAAAGGCTCCTTCCCTGTAAGAGAGGTGACATTCCACGTCCCAAGAGCTAGCTTCTGCAGTCTTGTTTTCTGCAGTCTTCGGAAGTCTTGTTTTTGAGTTGGTGACGAGTCCTCACCCTACGTCACTGAAGGAACGCCCCTGACTGAAAAAAGGACACATTGTAGCAGTCCTTCCATCACGTCAATGCATTTTGCTGTACTTGTTTGGTCTGAAAATTTTGTGTTGCACCAAAAAGAGGCAGAAGAGGGCGACAAAGCTCCGTGTAAGGAATTAATCAGCCTGTGGAAATGGGCTGATTAATTCCTTATACGGCGCTTTGTCGCCATTTTCTGCCTATTCTTTGGTGCTACATCCCCCCCCCCTATTGCCTCAAAATGGCACGGAATAAATTCTTTAATCGATTGCAAACATGCATGCTTTCCTCTTCAGAACTATTTGAATCATATTCATAACTGGATGATTAACAAGAAAGCATATTCTCCGAATCTGAAGCCATTGTTTTGATTCTCCAGCAAGGCAAGATGTCTTGGGGTGACACCACGAATAATGGGGTGGGACCTTCTGAAACTGGCCACTTCCGGGTTCATTTTTTTGCAGATTTTGGGCACTTTAAGTCATTTTTATTGGTGTTTTGCATGTGACTAAAAATATCATACTGCGTACTTTGGGTATTTTAGATGCTATAAAACGTTTTTCTGATGTCAGTTAGGAAACGAAAAAGTGATATCGGTTGTCCTTTAAAACCATTTTTTATGATTTGCAAATACCCTAGTGGGTGAGTGGCCAAAAGTGTTGTAGGCAAATGTGCAGTGACCCAATATATTTGACCGCACTATCAGCATCCATGTTTATTTGCATCACGAGAACATAAAATGTTGCTTGCATGGATTCCAACCAGTGATGAGAAACTCAGGTCTGGAGCGTTTCTGGGCACAGAGTAGGCTTGTTGCCGTTGGCTGTAATTTCAAGTAGAGTTTCGATTTAATCTCATTTTAATCTTGGCATAGAGGTGCAACAACCTTATTGGTGTACAGTGAGTGCATATGAAGAACATTCGTATCAAACAACGGGGTAATGTAAATGTGGTTATACAAAAAAAAAAAATCTATGTATGGTGATTTTTGAGTTAAAATCTTCCCTGAAAAAGCTTAAAGGACAACCGACGCATCCGGACAAGTTGTGTTCATAGTTTGTAAAATCACTTCAAATGACTTCTACTGAGCGTATTTTACAAAGATTCCACCGCATGCATATAGCTATATTTTACGTTTTAAGACTCGCGCTAAATATTCAGGAAGTCTTGTTTTCGAGTTGATGACGATGCCTGACGTGACGTCACGTCTGGAACGCCCCTGACCGAGAAAGCAACACACACTGCATTTTGGGTACTTTGTTTGGTCTGAAAACTTTGTGTTGATGGCGAAATTAGAAGGAAAAAACATAAATAAACCAATGGTGAATCGTTAATCGAACTATTTGATATTCGCTGACACAAATTCCCAGCAGATAAATCAGCCCATTTCCAACGGAGCTTGGGCACCATATTGTGCATTTTCTGTCAAGATGCCTCAAAATGACATGGAAGGACTTCTTTAATCGATTGCCAACATTTATGCTTTCCTCTTCAGAACTATTTGAATCATATTCATGACTGGATGAGTAACAAGAAAGCATCTTCTCCGAATCTGAAGCCATTGTTTTGATTCTACAGCAAGGCAAGACGTCCTGGCGTGACGTCACGAACAAGGGGGAGGGACCTTCTGAAACACGCCATCTCCGAGGTCATTTTGAAGTACAGTAAAGTCTCGTTATATCGATATTCTCGGGAGTCAGGAAAAATGTCGATATAACCGTACTGTCGATATATCCGTCCTGCGCCGAACTGCATTAAAGTTTTGGGACACTAACTCATTTTTATTGGCGTTTTGCATTTAACTAAAAATATCAGCCTGCGTGTTTTGGGTATTTTAGATGCTATAAAACTTTTTTCTGATGTCCGTTAGGAAACAAACAAAAAAAGTGTCGGTTGTCCTTTAAATCTGACAATACTTTTCGCGCATTGAAAATCAATTCCCGCCCTAAAATGAATGGAAAGGCCGATGTTTCATAGCGTGACAAAAACAAAAGAAAAATAAACTTTTTTTTCAACAAGGAAAATGGCACTCTGCAGCAACAACACATTGAATTCAAATGTAACCAAATAGTTTCGGCCTCAAGACGTCTCGCCTGGATTCAATGGGCCTCCTTTCTGGTGTACGTTCCTTGGCCACATGAGGGAGTGCAGAATAAATACACAACAGAAAATGACAACAAATGTTTCGAACTATACATCGAGGAATGTCGGAAGTACACGTTTTACAACCTCCAACCGGCTTCAATCTGACAATGGCAAACCCCTCCCCATTAAAGGAAAAATATGATTTGCAACATTATAAACACATTTTGCTTTGATTCAATTATTCAAAATCACTTCAAGTAACACCATGATTTGTACTGACTACAAGATGATACAGATTGCCCTGATCACTCATACATGAAATGACAGTAATTGGCAAAATGAATTAAATGCTTTGAATATACAATATTACTTTACATCTGTAACGGAGTTGTGCACTTAGATTATTAAATTATGAAGGAAGTGACGCAACGGCGCACAGTGTGGCACTATGTCCCGCCCATAGTTTCTAGAACAATCTCGAGGAGATTCAGGGTGAGTCGCAATTTTCTGTTGGTCTCTATTAACGCGCATTTTCATGACAATATCTTATTTTGTTTCCCCTTTTGTACTGTCTAGTGTTATCTAATTAGTTCCCCTGTTCATTTCGAGTCCAGATTACTTTTTGTGTCATTATTTACTTAATGTTTTGTCGAGTGGAACTTTGGAGCACATGTGCTTCATAGTGCTTTTCTATTGCGCAGTTAATCACAAGACGAAACCCATGCGACTTCACCCATCCCTTCTGCCTACTGTGTTGCAGGTAATAATTGTTTCATTTCGTTTTTATTGAACAATATTTAGTTTCTTGTGTCGTGTTTCATTTGCCCGTGAGTGTCCCTGGCGGGTTGAACTGTGCGCCAGCCATTACAAGCGCACCGCGTGTTCTGCCGAGTCTCCGCCTATGATGCGTTCAGGGACATCTTGTAAATAACAGTGAATTTGTGTTGTATTGTCTTTTTCTGTAAATAACCACATACGATCACACGTTGTTAATTCTGTTTTGTTATCTACAATGTTTTGCATTTGAGAACAATCTCGAGGAGATTCAGGTTAATCACAAGACGAAACCCATGCGACTTCACCCATCCCTTCTGCCATACTGTGTTGCAGAAATAAAAGAAATAAAAAGACACATCCACGCGTCTGGTCTCATTAAGACGGCAGCATCGTGGGGATGAAGACAGTCACTGTTGTGACACCCGTCACACATCTATACATTTAGGAACTTGGGAAGGTTTGCTCGAGGTCAAAATGTGTTCTGACGACACAACACAATAAGACGTCTTTGTTGTTTACGTTCACCTGAATCGTTTAGCGGTCGGCATGGGGACAATTCGAATCGGATATTTCCAACTTCCCACCTTGAACGAACGCAGCATTAACTTTGTGATGATTATTTCCTTTTCACAGAGTCTAAACAACACAATGCCTCTGAGCCTTCGATTGTTTCTCCAAATGTGTCATGATTGACGAGTGAGAACGAACGTGACATATATGCAAGCTAAATTCCCAATTGGGCTCTATGCATTGCGTTAATATTCAGCCAGTGGACTTTTACGAGGTAATGCTAAGTTTTATTTGCACAGATTGACATTTTGATTGCGGTTTCGTTTTACAGTAAATTCGAACTGGGTTTTGAATAAACAATTTGAAGAAAGCATATTTAATCGTTCCCGCATCCGTTTTCTAAACCGTTTATCCCCTCGAGCAAAACGCAACTTGCAACCGAGTTTGCGGCTAATTTTGGCCGCAAAAACAAAAATTAAATACATAAATAGGGCGATTGATGGTTCGTATGCCAACACTGCTAAGTCACTTGTTCCCGGAAGGTACACGGTACTTGTGTTGCAAAAAAAAAACAAAAAAAAAAAAACGAAAAATGTGTCGTGTAAATGCAAGCCTGCATTTTGGCATTCAAGCGAACTCACAATAACCAGTAGCAGGTGAATGCGTGCGCGTGTGTCGATCCATGTATCAAATCGCCTGCCGTAGAAACAAGTGTGCTGCCAGTGCTTCACCTACAGGTAACATCCGACTTACGACCGGCTCGATTTACGACCGCCCGTATTTACGACCACGACCTCTAGACCCTATTTTAAAAATTCTAATTCTACGCCTGGCACCTCAACGCGCTAGCAGGACGGCAATGCGTACGACAATTTTGGCCAGCCAGCCAGCATCTCACTGTCGCACAGCAATCGACCATGTGATGGCACAGAGGGAGGAGTTTGCGAGTCATTTAGCCTCAGAGTCACTATTCAACATTTTGAATGTATTTCAACTTACGACCATTTCGACTAACGACCGTTTGGTCAGAACAGAAGTCGGTCGTAAGTCGGATGTTACTTTTTCAAGTAGAACGTGTGAATGTCCTAAACTCTATTTCAAGTCTTCTTCGTGTCAGAAATGTCAGGAGTTAAAATGCACTGGAAACAAACCACAAACACGATAAAACTGCATTATTGGAGTCTCCGCCTACCCATCATGCAAGGCATGATGGGTAGGCGGAGACCTGGTCATTTGACTAGAATATATGTATGTGTGTGTGTGAAAGAGAGATATTGTGTGTGTTTGGTGAGCTTCTCGCTGGTCCATGTTTGTGCTCCAGTACGTTACACGGTGTGTGTATGGTTTATAGTGCTCTTGGAATGATGGTGAAGGGTAGGATGGGACTGCTGGCCTCCAGCTCCAAAGCGGTGAGGAAACACTCGGTGGCAGCGGCGGAGTTCCCTTGAGCCTGCAACACCTCACCAAGGCTGTTCCAGACATCATGAGCCGTACTGAATACAAAGATGAGAAGATGAGATAAGTAAGTAAGTAAGATGGGAGACAAAATGACATATCAATGTGGAGAACGGTGGAGAGCGGTGCCCTCAAAATTTGAACCGAATGGCCATACAATTTGGACATGAACTGAAATTGCACAGGAAACTCAACTAAGGGATTGATGAAGAAATGGAACAAGACTGAAAATGTGATGAATATCCTGAGTACCCGTTTTTGGTGTGTCGTCTAACTGTAGTATGATGTCAAGTCCCTGACGGGGCCTTCCCTTTCACCCATCAGATGCGATTGAGTGATACGCCAGCTTCTTTACTTTTTTTCCCCCGTGCTCAATTACTCTCATAAGCAGCTGGTGGGGGAGGAGGGTGACTTGGATATTTATATCATTTTTGAAATGAGAAAGGCTGAAACCAGATCTACTTCCACCTTTTGCATGAGGCGGCTGATTATTTGAATGATATCTAGCCAAAATCACTGCATTGGGTTTGGTGCATTTCAATCATGGTAGAAGATATTTCAGACTTTTCAGCAATCCGCTGGAAATTGAATATTTATTTACCCATGGTGCATTGCATTATTTACATCGAACATGGTGGTGGTGATGGTTGAAGTATGGAGAGTTAGAACATGAGTACAATTCTAAAAGACATTAAAAAGAGGCAGCAAACAAACATATTCTCGCTTTTTAAGAAACAGTCAAAGAAGTCACCGGAGGCTAGTGACGAGTCGTTGCAGCAAACTGCTGTTAATGATTCGAATGGAGTTGCTAATGCAATGATGTCAGAGCAGTTGCGTTATATTGGAAATCTTCAAAGCAATTTGTTTGAGTAAACATAAGAAATATTGTGCTAAGTTTGTTCCCTATGTCTTCTCCGTAATAATAATAATACCGTACAATATCAAAATAGCACAGGATAGTGTAGTGACTAAAGTACATTTAAAATGTTTATTTTATGTATGAATAAATGGTTTGACTTGAATTAAAATTGTTGATATATTAGAAACATAGATTTTACTTAAATAATGGATTTTCATTTACAATTTAGAAATATGCTCCAATTAATGTATTTTGGTTTATTTCAAACAGTTTTACATACTTCGGAAATCAGGTTGAATTGGGTCCCATCAATTTTAGAATGTGGCCCCCTTTTCAGACGTAAGGGGGCCAACTGGTCCTCTTTTTTAATTTCCCAGATGCATCCCTGCACCTGCCTCATCTGACACAAAACAAGCCAAACGGGCATCGCCAGTGGCAGAATGACTGACTCAGATCGGACAGAATCTGACTAAGAATATGGCCCATTGAATTGGGTAGACCATGCTAAAACGGCTTTTGACGCCACTACGTCATGTATGCCTCTCATAGTCAAACAAACAGACAGATGTTAGTGGCTGGGCTTGACCATTATCCCATTGGAGAGCAAGCCTCCCTGGACACCAACATGCAGACACCTACCTGTTGACCTGCACAGCATCCCTCAGGACTTTTTCCGACAGACTGTCGCGTTGCAGCTGGTGGAGAATAAGACCCTGTGGATGGCAGAAAATTTGCATTGTGACTTTGTTCCATTTGCATATTTCTGCGTAAGCTCTAAGTCGTACAGGAGTGGTCCATCTTTGAAAGAAGTACAGATCTGTACTTCTTTCAAAGAAGTACAGATGACGGCTGAAGAAACCTTTTCATCAATTTGCATACTTGTTACGTACCATATTTCTTGCTCGGCATGTTTATCTAATCACTTAGAGGTTTTTACTTTGTTTCACATTCTTTATATTCATTAAGATGGGGGATATTTAGTCTATAGCATACCTAACCTGACCCAAGTGTAACACACGGCATTATAATAAAAATAAACACAAAATAATAAGAACCAGTGGCATGAGCTGCTAATTTTTTGTCCAAGGCATTTATTTGAGGTGAAACATATTTGTTTGAGAGGGAGACATCGGTGCACCAATTGAGGACACACAGCCGAGCAAGCTGTGGTTGTTATGACAATCAAAAGCCAGTCAACTCATTCCCACAAAGCTCGGTGGGAAATGTACGAGCCAATGCCCAAACATTTACGAAATACAGTGATACCTCGGATTACGAACGCTTTAGCTAACGAACTCTTCGCCTCACGAACATCAAATTTGCGAGAATATAATGTTGGCATACGAACTAGTTTTCGGGAAACACAATGGCTGGTGGACTAGTTTTCGGCGGAAGAACACCAAACCACACGGCCGAACAGCGCCACCGTGGCTGGCGGACTACTTTTCCACACACCCTTTCTCTGAGTGCATATGTGGCATACGTGGTTTGTTATCAAGGATACATTTACTATGGGACCGAAAAAGACCCCACCACAGGCTAGTGTACAGCCAAAGAGGACACAAAAAAAAAAAAAAAAACGAAGAAGATCATCAAGAAACACGAACGAGGTGTGCATTTGTGTCACTTAGCCTCCCGGTACCAGTATGCTAGGTCGACCATTGCTACGTGTGGCTAAGGGTGTTTCTGTGCTGTCTAAGTAACGGTTACAGGCAATAGAAGAGGTTGAAAAACCTCTGTTGATTTGGATTAACGAAAAGCAGCTAGCAGGGGACAGTGTGTGAGGGTATTATCGCCGAGAAAGCATGGCAACTTCACTCGGATATGATCAAGAGGCAACTACATCAACGACCATCACAAAGGTAAATAAAATGACTATTATACAGTACAGTTTATTTCTTTAATTACAATACAATAGACATTTATTATACATAAAATAAGGTATATTTTGTGGAGTTTTAAGGCTTATTTCGTCGAACATTATGTTTTATGGGGACCTGGAAACGGATTATTCTCATTTTAATGGTTTCCTATGGGAAATTAATGTTTGGAAGACACTTTTCGCCTTCCAGACACTTTCTGGGAACCGATTAAGTTCATAAGCCGAGGTATCACTATATATTTATCATGGTTGTTGACAAAAAATGGGTATTGGACGATCACATGATACAACATTTTCAAGTATACAAGCATTCATGCTTCGATTAGCCTACAAGAAGTGAAAGGTCCTCAATTAGTCTGACATGCTTGTTTTTGTGGGAGGAAGCCAGAGTAACTAGAGAACAAATCTGCAACAAACATGGGAAAGAAAAGTGTTTAATGCCATTTTCAAATTAAGCTGGGAGTGGACTCTTTCATCATCTATCTGCATGATTGTTTGTTGTCCTTGTGTTCAATAAAATGCCTGACTTGGATGAAACTAAAAAGTATGGCAGCATTTGTAACATAGGGGCTCACAGCAGCTAGAAGGTTTATGGTTTTGTTCTCAGCAGTCTTTCAGAAATCCCAACGCATCTTTGAGCAACGTAATAAATCTTAGTTGGCGGATTCTAATTATGAAAAAGACCTGGCGGGGAGTTCTCGGAATGTGTACAGCTCTATCCCTCTGAATGAGATGGTCTTTGAAAGAAACTTTAATTACCTTAAAAGTAGAAGCTCAGTTATGTTCCAGACCAAATTTGATGCAGGTGAATTAAATCAACACTTTTGGCAAAAAATTGAGTGAGTGAGTGTGTGTGTGTGTGTGTGTGTGTGTGTGTGTGTGTGTGTGTGTGTGTGTGTGTGTGTGTGTGTGTGTGTGTGTGTGTGTGTGTGTGTATAAACATATTACCAGTCTCTGCATGGTTTTGACATGCGTGGGGTTGATGGACAGCGCTTCTTCATACCAGCGCTTCGCCTCGTCTATGTTGCCTCTCAGCTCTGCAATCTGCCCCCTCATAAACAGGACGTTATGTGATGTGGGAAAGAGGTTGGCGGCTTCTTGAGTGCAGGCTGACGCCTCAGCGGGCTTTGACATGCCGATATAAACCTCAGCTGTTGGAGTCAACGATCGGAAGGAAAAAAAAAAAGATTGCTAAACTGCAAGCAGTGAGTCTAACATTCAAATTCAGTCCTGTCTTGGATGATTATTTTTATTTGTTTTTGTTTCATTATGGCATGCGTGTGTATGTACAGTATGTGCCCCCGACCCCGCACATTTTTAAAACCATAGAAAGTCTTGAAAACCTAGTAAGAATCTCCAATAAGCATTAAGTACCTGCATGCAGCCAGATTTGAGCCAGAGTCAACCAGGGGTGCAGGGGACCGTGCTTAGGGGCACTACTCTGCAAGGAGGAAGCCACCTCAGACAATGCCTGCTCCACACGACTTGCCGCTATGGACGTAGCATGCACAGAACCTGAAAGGAGTCAGGTGCATATTATTATGACAAGATATCCGTTTTAAAATGAAGAAGGAGGGAATTGAATGAAATCGCTATGTGCCATGGTTTTACTCAGAATTCCAACTAAAGCAAACTGCTAATGTTTTAAAAACATAAGTGGGGAAAAGTGACATTGTTTGTTACAATAAGCCCACCATGGCACACAGTTTCCTATTTGCGAATTTACATCCTTTTAATCAGTGCAGTACACTCAATTGCACAAACTGCAACACACCTCAGTGTTTAGTGAGCTAATTTCTGCACCCCCTCATGCAGCCACACCAAATCATATTGAACAGCCATTAGTAAGTGAAACAAGTGCTTTTTTGTTACAGCTGGTGAGATTGCTTCAGGCACACAATGTAGCCGCCGGCGCACAGCCAACCTGAACGAATAACCATTATAAACAAACGATTCAGTGGCATTTTAAAAACACAATTCTATCTCACAGTTTTGCTGGGGATTTTTAGGAGAGGATAACTGTGATAGGAGAACAGTATTATGAGAAGCAAATTAACAGAATTACGCTCAATAATAATACATTTAATTCATAAACTTAATTTCAAAACTCTCAAGGTCACTTTACAGTCACAGGCTCAGTTTTTCTGTGAGTGAGCAGCGGCAGCCACACGCGCCAGCGTTCACTCAACCCGAAAGTAACTCAAGTAGATAAAAAGCTAGCTCGCTAGCTAATAGATAGAAAATAGCTACCTAGATGATAGCAAGCCAGCTAGAGAGCAAATAGAGAGGTAGCTAAGCTAGATAAGCAGAAAAGACTACGCTGGTGGACTTTTCTCCAGCTTTACCAACTTCTTCAATATTGCCAGTTTGAGCTGGTCACCAGTAGCCCTGTTAACGGGTGACTGATCAATATTGACTAAGGCACTAAGCAATCTTTAGCGCAACTACTGCTTTTGTGTTGGCAAGTCCATCGGTTTTACACCCTTTGACAAGTGACACTGAGTGAGGATGACGCTCTCCTGTCAGGTTTTCAAGTTGCATTACATTTGTGTGTAATTTTTTACTTGTGTAATAGTTGTTTACAAAAAGACGCTTGAGGCTAATTTAAGATTGTCCTATTCTGGGGATATGTGTACTTTAGTTTGTGATGAATTGAGGTTTGCATATGTATTTTCCATTTCATCCTTTGCATTTCTAAACAGTGACACTTGTCACACATACTTACATGTAAATATTTGCAGCTAACACAACACATTCAAAAGCTGATAAATTAATTAAAGGAATACACTGACCCAGGGGAAAAAAAGTATAATTTTGGTTTAGTGTAATGTATTTAAATAGAGGGCAGAAAGCATATTGGGTATTTGGTTAGAGGCCAACAATTTTTGGAGGGGTTAAGGCAAATGTTTTTCTTCTAATATATTCTTTCAACAAACTGGATTGTTGATTATTAAATATAATCAGTAATCAAATTTTAAAAATGGTCATTTTTCATTTGGTTCATTGTGTAGAATTTGAATTAGTATCATGAAGAGTGACATTTTTCTGAAACAGACAGATTCTCCACTGAGATCTGAATCCATCTTTCTTCACAATCTAAGAAAATTAGAAAAATTAAGTCTTAAAAACCATTCCCAAGTGCTCACCATACAAGTATGAACGAAAACAAAAATTGTAATGACATTGAACAATTACAGTATATTAAAACATGCAGTAATTGGATGCTTCTTTTTGTATTTTTTTTAATAAAAATAAAGACATCACTGTATTCCTTTAAAACAAATACAACTACTGTACTGTTACTGAATCTGCACACTCTCGCTGTGATGTGGACACAACAGCCACTTTATTTGGTACACAAGTTGAGCTGCTCCCCATAAGTATAATCAGCCAATCTTATTATTAAAGCTTAGTGCATTCAAAATACATACTATGTTTAGCAGATTGGGACTTTGGCCAAAATTGACGGGAACTTACTCATACCACAGAAGCGTGGCCAGGCGACTAAACCGACAGCGTGCAAGTTTTAAGTAAATAATCTCAAACAATTTGTTACTCATGCTTCAGTCCAACCTTGAAGCAGAAGAGATTACTGTTGGGAGATAAATTCCATTGTCACTCAAGTCTCATGACAACATTGATATTGTTGGGGTCCGAATTTGGTTGCCGAGAACCGAATCATCCATTCTCGTTTGTATGAACCACTCAAAAAAGATTGGCATCTCTGGAGAATGATGCCATGAAAATAACGCTGCAGACAACTGTGCATTTACAAAGTGTACCTGATAAAGTCACCATGTGGACAAGAATGACAATCTTACCAGGAAGAAAAAAACTAAATGTGGTCGCTACAACAAAGGATGGGAAGAAAGCAATAAATGGAAAACGTAAGGTCAGATGGAGGTTACTTGGCTACTTACAAACAGAAAACATGGAGGAAAAACCAAGCATTTTAGCGTCCTGAAGGCCGCCTTGGGAAAAAAAAAAAAAAAAAAAAAAAAAAAAAAAAAAAAGGAATGGAGGGAAAAAAAAGAAATGCAGTTGTTAATGATTAAAGAAGAGAAACGACATAAAAGACAGACAAATCATTGTGGAGCTAAAGAAAAAAAAAAATGCATCAAGTGTTTTTTTTGTTCATTTAATACAGGTACCTATACTCTTATTTCCCGATAAAAAAACATTGCACCGGAGGCCTGACATTTTATCTGAATAAAAAAAAATCTGTCAAAACGGGATAAGAGAGAAATGCTCAAAACTTCACAAAATACTTGAAGCGCCATGACTTGAAATGTGGTTAATTATTTTCAACACTGAGTATCACTGTGAGGTTTAAATAAGCGGTCAGTCCCTTATTGGAGCGTATTTGGGTTTGGGGGCTTCACGTTTAGAATACTTAAATAAAGACATAGTATGTATGGCAAACGGTTGAATCCAGTGCTCCATGTTGGCTCATGATGTTGTGCTCATGAGGTGACAAAAAGTGTCAATTAAACAAGCCGGCATGATCATTACTGCGAGGTACACCAGAATTACAATGACAATTTTCACTAGTAGGGGACTAAAAAACTTTTTTTTTTCTCGAACCAATGAATGAAATTACAATAATTCTCACTGCATTATTTGTGAGGGGCCACGTGGTATGTGTAGAAGCTATTGATTCCAAGTTGGGATGTTCCCAGCTCCAATAATTTAGATATTAAACCATTTTATCTATCCATCCACTCATTAATTTTCCGCTATGCCTTTTCCTCTCAAGGGTCCTATTTTTTCCCATTTTATTTCAACTACAGCATACCAGATGTATTTTCGAATATTCTTCTTCTTTTCCTTTCGGCTTTTCCCTTCAGGGGTCGCCACAGCGAATCAATGTCCTCCATCTATCCCTGTTTTGTGCATTCTCTTCTCTCACACCAGCTACCGTCATGTCCTCTTTGACCACATCCATTAACCTCCTCTTTGGTCTTCCTCTCGGTCTCCTGCCTGGCAGTTCAAGGCTCAGCATCCTTCTCCCGATATAGTCACTCTCTCTCCTCTGGACATGTCCAAACCATCTCAGTCTGGCCTCTCCGACTTTGTCTCCAAAACCTCGAATGTGAGTTGTCCCTCTAATGTACTCATTCCTGATTCTATCCAAGCTGGTCACTCCCAAAGAAAACCTCAACATCTTCAGCTCTGCTACCTCCAGCTCTGCTTCCTGTCTTTTCTTCAGTGGCACTGTCTCCAGTCCAAACATCATGGCTGGTCTCACCACTGTTTTATACACTTTTCCTTTCATCCTAGCTGAAACCCTTCTATCACACATCACACCTGACATTTTTCTCCAGCCGCTCCAGCCTGCCTGGACACGCTTCTTCACCTCTTTTCCACACTCCCCATTGCTCTGGACAGTTGACCCCAAGTACTTAAAATCCTCCACCTTCTTTATCTCTTCTCCCTGTAGCATCACTCTTGCACTTGGATCCCTCTCATTCACACACATATATTCAGTCTTGCTGCGACTGATCTTCATTTCTCTCCTTTCCAGGGCATATCTCCACATCTCTAGTTTCTCCACCACCTCCTTCCCGTTCTCGCTACAGATCACAATGTCATCTGCAAACATCATGGTCCAAGGAGATTCTTGTCTAACATCGTCTGTCAGCCTGTCCATCACCATAGCAAACAAGAAGGGGCTCAGAGCTGACCACTGGTGGAGTCCCAGCTCCACCTTGAATTCCTCCGTCACACCGACAGCACACCTCACAACTGTCTTACAGTCATGATACATGTCTTGCACCGCTCTGACACACTTTTCTGTCACTCCAGACTTCCTCATGCAATACCACAGCTCTTCACTGAGCACCCTGTCGTACGCATTCTCCAGATCTACAAAGACACAATGCAATTCCTTCTGACCTTCTCTGTACTTCTCTATCAGCATTCTCAAAGCAAACACTGCATCTGTCATACTCTTTTTGGCATGAAGCCATACTGCTGCTCACAAATGTTCACTTCTGCTCTTAGTCTTGCTTCAACTACTCTTTCCCAGAGTTTCATTGTATGGCTAATCAACTTTATTCCTCTGTAGTTAGTACAATTCTGCACATTTCCTTTGTTCTTAAAAATGGGCACGAGTACACTTCGTCTCCATTCTTCAGGCATCTGTTCACCATCTAAGATCTTGTTGAATAACCCAGTCAGGAACACCACCGCCACCTCTCAAAGTGTTTATTGGTGGGTACAGATACGTATTTTCCATGCTATATGGCGCTCCTAAAAGCAATCGTATTTTCCATGCTATAAGGCACAACTAAAAGCAATGTTGAGGTGACTCCCTGTTATTGTTCTGGTGCTATCCAGTGGTGATTACGAACAGGAAGCAAATACAGTCATCCCTCATTTATTGCGGTTTCCATGTATCGCAGATTTTTAGGGGGGGAAAAACATTCAGAATTAAAAAAAAATGCTGAATGAATCAGAGGTTTTGTACATGGCTGTAGCTAGGTTGGTTCCCAGCGCTAACGTCCCAATGACAGCACAATATCTCATGTGGATTGGCTGTGCATCTTCTCAGCCAGTTGTTGTCGTATTATATTGGTTTCGTAATGGCTGCATCGAGCTCATAAATTTGTTTCAGGTTTTTATGTTATGCAGTGATCCCTCACTTTTCGGTTTTAATGGGGACCAGGAGCACCGGCGATAGACAAAAATCCGCGAAGTAGAGATGTATAATAATAAACCACATGATAAGACAGCGTGGGTTGGATTGGATTGGATCCAACCCACGCTTTGGCGGCACACCACTAACCATCTCGCAGGAACGAGGCAATCGGTGATGTGTTGCCACACGGACGAATATTAAATTGCACTCCCAGCCTTTTAAGCACGGACACCGGACAATGACATAATATTGGCAGAAAATGATTAATATACGTTTGTAAAATTTTAAATTTGAAAAAGGGGCATTGGATAGTTTCTCACGACACACTTGACGATCACACAAGTGTGCCGCGGCACAGTGGTTGAAAATCACTGATTTAGTGGATAGATACTGCAACTGCAACAACAATTGTAACTTCCATTCCATGTGCTTTATAATGCAGTGCACATGAAAACCATTTTAATATAGGCCTTTCATACCTTATAATCCTGAGCGCCTTCTCATGCAGAATATACGGTACATATACAGTAAAGTCTCGTTAAATCGATATCGGATATATCGATAGTCCCGGTTATGTCGATACTATTTCTATGCACGCACAGAGAAAATTACATGCAAACAGGGTCGGATATAGCGATAGTCCCGGTTATATCGACATTTTTTCGGACTCCCTTGAATATCGATATAACGAGACTTTACTGTATCTCATTCTGTCCAACTGTGAACTTGCAGTAATCCTTGACCAGTGAGTCTCACTCTGTTATGGTTCTGATGTGTTTGCTAATTCTTCTTGAATCAACATTGGAATGTTAAGCAGCTTTTGCATTGGAAAGATCCAAGGGAATGCTGTTGGCGTTATACAGACAACTCAATTTGTCAACTTTACAAGTCCACGATGATATTGACAATGTGCCGTCAACTAATCATGTTTTAGGCTGGAGGCAGATTTGCTCGCGCATATAGATGAGTGTGCCATCCTTACTCTAATTGCCTCCTACAGTATTTTTGAATGGATGGCTTTAGAAGGTGAAGAAAAATGAAGGGAGTGGTCAACTGACACTAACCAAGAGAGGAAACAGAACGTATATACAGCAGGGAGTGATTGTCTACCGCCTACCACCTTCCTAGTTCTTGTTTTATAAGACTATCTTGTTGCTTCAGCTTTTGGGCACGTTCATTTTCTGTCAGTACTGTTTCAAGAATTTTGCTGTTTGCTATTAGTCGTGAAGTACTAAACTCTCCTATTTTTGTATTTGAACAAAACTGCACGCAGCACTGGAGAGACAATTTTGACAATGTGTGATAATCTAAGCTCAAATGTAATGTGCTCTTTTGGAGGCATCACAGTCCACACCATGCTTGAAAGCTCAAGTGAAGCGAGTGGCACATTACAGTTGGAGCAAAGCTGACGGAGAGCGACGTGGTTGGAAAAGGAGCGAGTCCTGGCTTTAGTGGTCACCATGGGAGGAGGAGGAGGCAAGGAGCACGATTTTTGGGGTGGAGGAGGAGGCTGAAAGGTGAAAAATGGAGAGGGAGGCGGGGACTGTGGGGAGGAGAGCGTGGATACGGTGCAGGGGGAGACTGGTTCTGAACCTGTGTGCGAGGAAGAAGAACCTGAGGCTAAAACAGAAAAAGTCAAACAAATAAACCAATGGACGCAATTCCTCAAGGAAAAGAAACAAAATAATTGTCAATCAAGACAGAAATTAAAAACATAAAAAATATACACATAGGTTTAATTGTTGGTAAATCTCTGTTGTCAAACTAAAACACAATGCTCATGAAGTTAGGATGTTGTGCATAATAGAAATAATCAGTTGACCTATATATTAAGATTACTAAAGCACAAGACAAGATATCTAATGTCCAAAGAGAAACTTTTGTTGTTGGTGTTGCTGGAAATATTTATTTATCTTGAATTTGATGCCTTCAACACATTCCCCCAAAAGTGTTTCTCAATGTGTTGCATCACTTTTCCTATGAACAACCCCCAATATGGCAACTGAGGACACCCATTGTAAATGTTTTGCTGGTTGAATTAATTCTCAATCTTGTTCAACATCCAAATTGAGTTACTCTACATTGCAGGGTAATAATGCCTTTTAATGGGAGGATGTCTGGATTTGCACTCTGCACATTCTGGATTATCTGTGTCCTCTTCGACCTTGAGCAAGCGATGTCCGTGATTTCCCAAAACAGTTTTGAAACTCGTCAGACCACAACACACTTTTCCAATTTCTATTGCTTGCTTTGCAGGGTCGAGTTTGAACCTTTGTACAAAAGTCATTCAATGAATCAGGTGCATTTTCCGGTATACAGACTTCTAATAGAGACAGAAGCTCACTTTTTCTTTTCTTTCTTATTCACATAGTCTCTTATCACTTTCAATGTTGTGAGCGATTGGCTGAGACATCAGTTCAAAGATTTTAACGCTGAGGGAAGATGGAAGCTTGTGCACAGATGGGAAAATTGCGTGACTGCTAGGAGACCATGTTGATATTTTTTCTTTTTTTAATGTAAACTTCTGTGTGTATTACAAGTCCATATCCTGAAAATTTCACCATATTTATTGTAAGACCCTCATGAATCATGACGGAGGATGAGCGTTGTCTGAAAATTGCTTTTTAAAGCGTCCCTCAGTGTCGCGGCAAGACTGATTCCACAACGATGCCACCTTAGGAAATCAAAGGTCACAGGTATTCATGGTTGGTTTTCAGACACTTCTCTGTTGCCAATTAACCGGTTTACCCGTGAAATGTAGCAACCATGTACTTGTGTTTAATTTTTTATTCAGACTTTTTGCCAGCCTTTTCTTTAGTCCCCTGTCCCAGTTTTTTTTGGAAAGTGTTTTAGGTATCAAATTCAAAATAAGAGAATATTTACCCCCCAAAATATAAATAAATACATATCATGCTAATCAGTTTTAAATATTATACGCATATGCCTCTTCAGGTGTTACGGTAAACTGAATTAAACTTCAGAAGTATTTGCATTCTATAAAAGTCAGTTTTTATTTGAGATTTTACATGCCCTACCTTCACTGGAATTCAAGTTTGTCATGAAGGTTTAGTAAAAGTTAATGACATACAGGCATTGCTATTTTGTGGAACAACAGAAACATTCTTCTTCTAAAAAGATTAATGAAATTTGCCTGTGTAATTCTTTCTCATTGGAACAATGTCCGTAACTCTCAACTTGACCTCTCCATCTGGGGACAGGCATTTTGTCCACATTTTCTCCAAATGTGTGCCTTGAGACAATCCTGTCTTTGAATTTACCACAGGTGTACTCTAATTAATGTATCAAATGTATAAGTGATTCCCTAATTGTATTTGTCTCATCTCATTTTCCGTACCGCTTATTCCTCATTAGGGTCGCGGGGGTTGCTGGAGCCTATCTCAGCTGTCTTCGGGCTCTTCGGGCACTGTGAAGCCGGTGTGCTAACCACTCGACTACCGGGCCGCCCTAATTGTGTTTGTGATTTTGTAATTGTTTATTGTTCATTAATGTACAAAAAAAATATTGTTCTCGTTTTCTGTGAAGAATTTTATGAGAGGGAAATTTATTCTATGTTGGAATGAAGTTAGACATAAGGACATAAGGCATAAGACACTAAAAGTGGAAAAAGATGTGCTGTGTTCCTGTATGCACTGTAATTTAACCTAGCACAAATTCAAAACACTGTCTGTAGTAGCAAAGCAAAGTCCTCTCTGTGTTTTAATGAGGGTACAATGTCTTATTTCCTTCTATAAACAGTGATCTAAAGCCTTATGAACATTTGCAGAAGGACCTGAAACGTACAATCTCGAGGAGGCAACTTCAAATCTGTAGAAACAATTTCGATTACGAGGTAATAATGTTTAAGTTTACAAAAAAACATAGAAAATAATACATTAAAAATCAAAACCATCAAACCTTTTGTGTGTGTGTGTGTGTGCGTGCGCGTGTGTGCGTGTGTGTGTGTGTGTGTGTGTGTATACGTACCTGTATCTGGGTCACTGAAGTCTGGCAGAGTCATTGCATTTAACTGTCGTCTGTCAGCTACAGCCCTATCCAACAAACTGCTACCACGCCCTGAATCACTGCCACAACAAACCACACAAACACACACTAAGTGTTCAATTTGACTACAACATTGAACCAGTCAATATTATGGAGCCGTATGTGCATACCTGGGATTGGTAAGGTTGTAAAAGCTTTTCCAGATCTGCAGCATGTGTTTGCAGGTAAGCAAAGCTTCTTCTGATCCTCTGCACATGCTCTCCAACTTGACTTTGGTATAGAGCAAGCTAAAGGGTGTCCAGCACATTCAGAAACACAAGCTCAGATTTTAGCTTGAATGGGATGCACCTTGTGTGTGTGCGTATCTCACTTGAAGTTCTCTGGATACTCAGATAGAGCCATTTCTATAATGTTGAGACCATCCTGGTAGTGTTTCTGTGCAGAGAGAAGCAGGGCCAGCAGGTGAAGGGAGTGAACATCATCCCCTTGAAGCTGCAAGGCTTGACGAACGTAGCCGAGTGCCTCAGGAATCTATGCATGCAGACACACGCACACACACACACAGACAGAGAAAGAGAGAGACATCAAGCGACAGAGAGACACAGAGAGGGAGAGAGTGAGAGAGTTTTTCTCTATATTAGAGAAAAATGGACTTACTCACATTCCTATGTTAAAGGCCAATGGTATGTGGATGGTTATTTTAAACAGGTGCAGTTACCTGTCTGGACACAGCAAGCTGCAGTGCAAGGTAGAATACGGCGAGATGGTCTGTTGGAGACAAACTCTGAGCTCTGTCAACAAAGAGGAAGCGTCATTCAAAAACATGTCTAGATTGTTACAAGAATCCAATAGTGTTGTTCAAATTCAGAGTCAGGATAGAAAAAGGTCACAGGTAGAAAATAAGTGGGAAAAAAAGACACCTCTGGAAGGCTCCCAAGGCTTTTCTTTGATACTCTTCTTGTGTGCTTCGCAACGATGCTATGGAGAAATGGACAGATGAGAAAGAAAAGTAGTCAGTTGCATTCCAAAATAAAAATATGGGTCTTATTTACCGATAAATGTCTAGAATTGTTCCTTTCTGTGCGCACAAGTTAAGTGGATGAGCAAAATGACCATCAGACACGTGTGGCCACGTGGCCAATTTTCTTCACACCAAGATGCATAGGTTAATGTATCCGTATTGATTCGACGTAATCACTTGTGATACTGGCACTACAATTTCCATGACCCCGCACCGATTTGCCCATAAAAAGCTATTTTTTTATTTCAGCAAATGCTAAAGGTTTATAGTGTGGAACACAATATCATCGAATCTTTCAATTTTTATCCCCTTTCCAAATATTTGTATTGGCGGAAAACATGATAAATGCAAGACAACACAGAAGAATGATATGAACCATAATTCATTGTTGATTGAATTCAAAGTTCGACAAGAGAACGCTGCACACAAAACATGCGTTGAAAAAAGAGATTAATAAACACGGCGCAAGATTGTAATGAATATACAGGGATCATCGCAAAACTACTCCACTCGATAACAAACCACGTCTGCACTCAAAGAAAGGTGGCGCCGAAAAGTAGTCTGCCAGCTACCGTGGCGCTGTGTGGTTTTGTTTGTCCACCGAAAACTAGTTCGTTACCCAAGACTAAATGCTCGTGCATTTAATGTTCGTGAAGCGAAAATTTCGTGAGCTGAGGGAGGTATCACTGTTAATGAAAATATATATTATATATGTTAATGAAAATATAAGTATTGCCGGTCATTTATGCGTGTGCCTTTGATCTTTTTGATGACTATTTGTCATCTGGTTATCAAGTGTGCAAGATTTGGAGCGTGACCGTCTAGTACTGTAGTTGATCCAGACAAACACAAAAAAAAAAGTAATCACAAGTGGTCTTATCGCGTGGTTCTTTAGGACATCAATAAACTTATTAGCAAAATCACAATTGTAAGTGACCGTCAAAAGGATTTTGTTTTGACGATAACTATTAGATGGCTGTATTTTCAATAGGTCACGTATGTTTGGGTTGGACATTTTTGGGGGTGGAGAAAGCTGATCATTATTTGTGCATCGGCATGGTCTTTGGAGATTCCACATTTGTTCACAAAATACACAAACAGTCAAGTGCAAACATAATGATAAATCACAGATTTGCATGTCAAATGTGCCCATGGAAGATTTCAGCACTTTTATGTATATATGTGTGTGTGTGTGTGTGTGTGTGTGTGTGTGTGTGTGTGTGTGTGTGTGTGTGTGTGTGTGTGTGTGTGTGTGTGTGTGTGTGTGCGTGCGTGTGTGTGTGTGCGCGTGCAATGAGTTCATTAGGAAGTGATAAAAAAATACAAAATGAGGCCCAAAGTCTCATACTTACAGGACATGTGAGCACACACACAGACTTACCATCTGTGGCTTTAAGGCTATAAACCAGTCCAATGGCCAGGTGGCCTTTGGCTCGAAACTCGGCTGCTTTCTCCCCCATGTCGATCACCATTTTGGCAAAGCACTCACCCTCATCGAGCTAGGATGAATTTAATGAGGGGGAAAAAAACACATGTGATTTCAAAGGGAGACACTTCAGGATTTTTGGCTTGGCTTTTGAGTTGAGCTGTTACCCAGTGCAGGGGTCCAATGCACAGTTTGACAGCCAGCAGCGGAATGGTGGGGTCATCTGGCTTTAGACGGATACACTCCTTCAAAACTTTAACTGCGCGAGCGGATTTCCCAGCAGCCATTAAAGATAGCGCAAGCTGGTACCATAAGTGGAACTCCTCAAAAGCAAACTTCATGGCTCGCTCCAAACACTAGACGAAAAAAATACAAGGAGACATTTTGATGGTGCAATTGACAATGTAGTGGGCTTTACATATTGCAGCTAATTTTCATGTGGCTGACACAGGCTCCATTCACTCATTGACTATTTACTACCGCACCGTGTACTTGAGGCAAATAGTACTTTGCAACAAGCGATGGGGATTGAGCACTCTAAATTGTCCCTCGATATGAGCATGGCATTGATTGTTTTTCCTCTGTGCGTTCCCTGCGATTGACTGACAAGAGGTTAAGGGTGTCCCCCGCCGACTGCCCGGAGATAGCTGGGATAGGCTCCAACAACCCCCCTGCGACCCATGTGAGGATAAAGTGGATTGGAAAACCGATGGATTGTGTGTCTGTGTAAGCTCTCAGTCATACAGGAGTGGTCCATCAGTGAAAAGGTTTCTTTAGCTGTCATCTGTACTTCTTTGAAGATGTAGGACGTTTGGCTTCTCATCTGTCATTCATCAGCGAACTTTTCATTGATGGATTGTGTGGTTGACTTTTCCATTAGGTCCGATGGTCAGTGCCTGTTGTGGTGGCAATCCCCAAACCTGATGGAGGACGGCATCGAGATGAAGCTATCATCTCGATGCCGGGACCGCGGAGGGAGCTGTGAAGCACTGCCAGACCAAGTGGGATGGAGAGTTGGCGATCAGTTAGGCGAGGATCAAAGTAATTTGGTGAGGCCATGGGAAACAAATTTGTCGTATGAGGACGCGAAATAAATATACTGATGGTCTCCAAACCATGGCCCAGAGGCCATTTGCGGCCCACCATCCATTTTACAGCGACCCATGACATGACAAAAATTAACTCATTCACTGCCAGACGATGTACAAAAATATGTCAGGGTTTTTGTCATTTTCACTCAAATTCCAGGTTTTAGGGTCGTTATTAATGAACCAGGAATCAAAAGTAAAAACAAAAAGATTCTTTAATCTTGAAACCTCCCACCCCGAGGGGCAGGCAGGGGAGAAGAACCAAGAGGGAAGAGAGAGGATGGGCTTGTTGGGAGAGGTTTTATAAAGACGGACAGGATGTGACGTCATGTAAAGACAAGACAGAATGTGACATGATGACAGGAAGTCCGAGAAAATAAAACGATGTGTAAGGAAATAGCAAAGATATTAGAAATGTGTTCGTATAGCAAATTGCCCTAACACCAGGACCCGCAGAATATTGAGTTTTAGGACTACATAATCATTAAATTCAGCGTGAAAAAAAACCTTAGTTCTCTCTAAGCGAGTTGCTTGTTCTGTAGCCACAAAGGGACATAAGTCTTCTTGTGCCGGTCCCAAGCCCGGATAAATACAGAGGGTTGTGTCAGGAAGGGCATCCGACGTAAAAGCGTGGCCAAAACAATCATGCGGATAAAACCTCTATAGATGGAGGCCACTGATCTGCTGTGGCGACCCCGTCAAGGGAAAAGCCGAAAGGAAAAGAAGAAGAAGTCATATGGGTCTGGAGTTATCTGAGCTTGAAATGGGGGTGGTTGTACAAAATACAATACGACACAATACACACATATTGGTTTATATCACGCTTTAACAACAGCTGAAGCTGTAACAAAGCCCTAACATGGACAAAGGGCAAATGCTGCCCCCTTGTGGAAGGGAAATACATTGCCAGAGGTCTGACCAGCGCTTTATTGGCAGCCCCACAAGAAAAAGCAAAACTGGAACAAATTCGGGAATGGCGCTCCATGTCATACTTTTTAATTCCCGAATAAATTTGGGAATGGCATTGAATGAGGTAATAATATACCATGAATAATATTTGGGCACAAGAATAGGTAAAAAAAAGGTGAAGATAGGGAATGTGAGAAGGGTGTCAAAATAGTTCCCATTACTCATAAATTTCTTGACATACTGTATCACTTTTCTGTGTATTTGATTGCAGGTAACAAATATTTTTTACAACATTGTAGTAAATAAATATCATTTCACTTTGGGGAGAATGGTTTCTCCTACATACTGTTGATCCGCAATAAACAGTTAGAAAAATTGTAATTTTACTACATTTTGCTCGATGTTGCTCCCCTTACCCCATGGGCATGCGCTGCGGGGAGTGACCAAAAGATTAAGATCCCAGTTACAAGCGGTCGAAATGAGTTCACGCGGCCGGGGCCTCTCTGTTTGCGATAATGTGGAAATCTTGGTCATCTGTGAGGGATTTAGACTCAAGCCGCTCTTCTTCCACGTTGAGAGGAGTGGAATCCTCTTGTAAGAGTTGGAAGAAGTGATTCCAGAAACAGAAGTTCTAGTCGTATTTCTAAACCCTCTAACCCCGCTAGTTCAATTTTCTATATCATTAAATATTTCACAGTTGTGTCTTATTGACATTTTGTGGATGTTTGAACAGTCGCCGATTGTGGCTTTTTCATTCAGCAATCAGGACTACCAGCGTATACAGTAGATTGAGGACTGAATGTGACTTGCCTCTGATAGCATCTCATACTGCCCTCTCCTGCCTAAAGCGATAGTCAGCAGGTCGTACACCACAGAGGCGGACTGTAGACTAATGATTCGATCATTATTGTGTTCTGGAATTCTGCTTAGGACAGCATCACGGTTAGCCTGAAATACACACACGTAGAAAAAATTGTAGTGTTATGCTGAGAATGTCTTACTTTGGAGCCCGTGTATGTCATTAGCACACGTCTTACCATGGACTCACTAATGAGGAGCAGCAATAATGCTTCTTCTGTGTTCTCCTGGGGACAGAAAAGACTGAGGGAGAGAAATAGAAAATACATTCCGAAAGGTGGAAATTAAAGGGGTGAAAGGAAAAGGAGAACAGAAAAATGAGCACAATGAGGACATTGCAAGATTGGTATGATTATTTTAAACAGCTGCTATTTTTCCACTCTTTTCTCTCAGCACAAAAAACACGCTGGCTTACTTCTCTCCCGAGTACACGCGTGGGCGTCGGCTTAAGCTGTATTTCTTGCTTTGGACGTGTCCTTGTCGCGTGGGATCGTCCAGCGGTGAAACGGTGGGCGGGTCTTCCACAGGAGACCAATAACTCTGTTCACACATTCCTCGGAGCAAGATCTCTGCAAGCTGTCTTGCTATGGTCTAAACACACACACGCGCACACACGCATCGAGACACACAAATATGCTTATTTTCTGGCACCCAATATCAGTCAAAGTTTCTCTCACTTTTTCCAATTCTTTTTTAACCTGACTGTAATGTATTTCTCAAGCACTTGAGAAAAAAAACAAGTGATGGAGAGTTCATCAGGAAGCTTGAACAAAGTCTATCACCTAACAAAAGCCAACCTTCCATCTTGCTCCATACCATGCGCAGATTTTGTGTCGTCCTGGTCTCAACAGCTCGAAGAATTTCTCGAAATCGCCCAACACCTCGCGTCAGGTTTCTATGCATGATGAAGAGACATGCATATGAACCAATATCAGAAAATAAATCATTTAAATGTTTTTTTTTTTAATCACACCGATCCGATGCCTGTTTGTGTGTGAATGTAGAGGAAAATATAATAATGAGAAGAATAAGAAAGCTTGTCATTGTTCCACAATGGAGTAATTTGTAAATGAATCACACAAACGCAAAATCTTTTCTTGCACCAGTATTCAAGATGGGACATTCAGTCATCATTCACTTTCTGCTGAACTGAGCCATTTTTAAAAATGCATATCAGACCAACAGCGTTCATTTTAGCTGTTCAACATTAACAAATCTCTTCACTATTTTTTTTTTTTTTTTTTTGGGCGGGGGTTGCAATAATTTTCTGCACCAAGTATGCAGAATCTCAGCGAGTATTCAAGAACAAAAGCGCTTTGGTCCACACAAGTTTGGCAAGGATCAAAAGCAAATGCATTATTTAATTTACAACAGATTCTTTTCTGACAGTGTTTTTTAGGTGTTCAATTACCTGACATGTTTCAGCGTATGATGCCGCCTTATGCATTAAATGCATTATTTAATTAGATTGATTCAATCGATCAATAACAATGTCATTTAAAAGTGTACCCAGTATCGATGTGCTGAGCAGTCCAGTGCTGAGCAAATGGATGGCAGACCATACACATGAATTAAATAGACATTTTAATATTTTAGCATTAATTATATAATTTCAGTGAAAGATCTTCCATATACTGGTGCACCAAGTAAAGAAAGACATAAAATATTTTGGCCATTACGTATATTAATTGGCATAAAATAGCATCAACATTGACACTGGGTTGTGGTCTATATTCTTAAAGGTAATTTACTGCATCCTAAGATAATTATGTTGCTGTTTGAGTTTTAAAAGAAATGCAACTGTTGTTGGCATCAGTCATTATTTGTCAGCATGCATGCGGCGATGGAGCAGCAGGTGCCGTCTTACCCGTTCTTAAAGTGAATGACATGGGCTCTTTGTAGGCCTGTCTCAAGGAAGTAACCCAGTTCTTGGTCCTGGGAAGTTGGGCTAGGCTTTGGGCTGCGATTCTGAATTCCAGCTGACAATGCCTGAGGAAAAAAAGAAAAAACAAATAAACAAACAAACAAACAAATACATAAATAAATGTACAGTCATCACTCCAAAAGCAACACATATGTAGTTCGAAGAGGTTGATGGAATTTCCCATTGTCATGCAGCTTTCCACAATATTTTTAATCGAATCATTTTGTTCTCAGATAGAAATTTGTTTTTAATTTCCGAAAAGCACGACTACATAGGCCAAACTGCTATCCTAATTAGCGTGACAAAACCTTGCCCGCCAAGTGCAAAACACCTGAACGCAGTGCACAAGCACACACCTTCTCAGCCTCCTGCAAGTACAGCAAAGCAATGTCTCCTGATTTTTCATAGCATGTGATGATTTCTTGCTCTCGCTCAGTTGTGTTTCGATTGGAGGCTGGTGACCCGCCGTTCTTATTGGACAGCAGTGGAGAGGCGGCTGGGATTTCTTCTAGACACAAGCCTGAGGGAAAGAGACATCACCGTGAAAAAAATAACATGAAAAAACGGGGGGGGGGGGATAAAACAATTACAGTGAAACCTCAGCTTACAAATGCTTTCTCACGAACATTTCGCCTTATGAACATTAAATTCGCTATAATATAATCTTGGCATATGAACTAGTTTTCGGCGGACGAACCAAACCACACAGCGCCACGGTGGCTGACGGTCTAGTTTTTGGCAGATGAACACCAAACCACACGGTCGAACAGGGCCACCGTGGCTGGCGGACTAGTTTTCCTATGAGTGGAGATGTGGTTTGTTATCAAGTGGAGTACTTTTGCTATTATGGGACCGTAAAAGACCCCGCCACAGGCTAGTGTTAAGCCGAACAGGACACAAAAGAAAATGTGATATTGTGGGACATTGTGAGTGAGGGTATTATTGCCGAGAAAGCATGGCAACGTCACTCGGATATCATCAAGAGGCAACTTCATCAACGACCACCACAAAGGTAAATAAAACAACTTTATTATACAGTACAGTTTGTTTGTTTTTAATTACAATACGATAGCACATTTATTATGCATAAAATAAGGTATATTTTGTGTAGTTTTAAGGCTTATGTACTCAAAAATTATGTTTAATGGGGACCCGGGAACGGATTATTCTCATTTTTAATGGTTTCTTATCGGAAATAAATGTTTGGCAGACAAACTTTTCACCTTACACACACTTTCTGGTAACCAATTAAGTTCGTAAGCTGAGGTATCACTGTATTGTGAAACAGAGTGACTTGTATCTCAAAAACAAATGTGCACATCATACATATATGCATACATAATGCATTGTCAATTCAATATTTACAAAAGGTTTGTCATGAAAAGTGCACAAACAACATTAATAAGCGTGTGTTAATCGTGCATAATTTTGACACAGATCTCTCCCCAAAGATGTCATTCACCCAAATGTGGCAATGTGCACTACCTAATAAAACTCACAGTAAAAGTTATATTTTTTTTTAAATTACTATGTGCACTTTCCCTGAACTATTATTGTTCTATCACCTTTTGTTTGTTCTAGTAGTCCATGAGTGAAACCAACTACTGGCGACAAATTCCGTGTTTAACATACGTGCCCAATAAAGACGGTTTGGATTCTTCTCTGAGGTCGGTGCAAATTATAGTGCTTTCCACAAGCCCTTTAGGCCACAGCAAGTTAAAAAACTAATGTATTTAGTAAACTAATGTATTCGTGTGTACCTTTCGTAGCATAGGCTTCTGCGATCATAGAAAGTCTATACACTGGAGCACCCACCAGCTGCATGTCATCCAGATTCACCCTGTTATAGTGACCTGCAAATCAGTAACTATTATTTTAGAGCCAAGGGCATTTTTCATTAAAATGTACATAACGTGATAAATTATTCTGAATGTTTGCAGGATGTTACCTAAAGCGTCTGTGTATTCTGCCTCAACATAACTAAGTTTGGCCATGAGTAGACTTGCTTCCTGGAGGTAATCAGCCTACAAAGCAGAACATAAAATCAACATTAAATGGTTCAAACAGTAGGAAACTGGACGCAAAGAATATTTTAACACTTATCAACAAAAAGAACCAACCACCTGACACCAAAATCTTCGGTGTATATAGGTCATTTGTATCCCATGTCGTCATGAATTGTTACCTTGAGGTTTCCTCTGTCCAGAGCAGCAGTGAGGTGCTTCCTGACCTCCACCAGTTTTGGTCGCGGGCCTCTTGGACTCGCACCCTGTTTGATTGGATTCTCCTTCATGTATGTCAGAAGCTTGCATTCCCCCAACAAGAGTTCTCCGAGGTCATCTGTACACATGAAAATACTATTTGTTTGGTAGAAAAAAAAGTTTATCATCAGTGGCAAGTGACCACAACTCTGCTTGATTAGGTTGAATTATGGTAAAATTCATGACATATTCAATCAATCTGACACATCTTCAATCTATTCAAAATTAATTAATGGTCACAGAGAGCATTGTCATCAAATGGTGAGTAAAGTTTTTTGCTTTTTTTGAATGTTGCTGTGGCGATGACCATTTTGTTTTTGGGAGCCTTTTACTGAGCGAGTTGGTTGTTCTGTAGCCACAAAAGGACAAAGTCTTCTTGTGCCGGTCCCAAGCCTGGATAAATACAGAGGGTTGTGTCAGGAAGGGCATCCGACGTAAAAGCTTGGCCAAAACAAACATTCGGATCAAACCTCTAAAGATGGAGGACACTGGTTTTCTGTTGCGACCCCTTGAAGGGAAAAGCCGAAAGGAAAAGAAGAAGAAGAAACATATGGTTCCTTGATGCAAATAAGGAGTACCGGGTATGGATTGGATTGGATGTACCTTTATTCGTCTCGCAGTGGAGAAATTCACATTTCACTGCAGCAAAGTTATGAAAGGAAGAGGAAATGATAGAAAGAAGTAGAAACACAAAATACAGGAGCTGCTGAAAAAGCAGCCACTCTTGTGGCGCCATCTTGAAGTAAAAAAAATGTAAATAATAAACAAATCTGTTGACTATTTTGGTAAAATATCAATTAATCTAATTTTTAAAAACGTTTCAATTTCCATGTATTGGGTCAAAAACTAGAATTGTTTCATGTCAAAAAATATTATATTTTTATTTTGTTTTATTTTGATTCAGCACAAAAAAAATCAATCGGATCATTTAAATGATAAAAGTAGACGGGTAACCTGTTCCCAAAATAATTACCAACTAATTTAATCACTGGTGAGTTGAGGATAATTCTTGCACCTCTGGTATAATTAATTTATGTAATTGGTTTAAGAACATTCAGTCGGGTGCAACAAAACAACTTGAATCGAAAAAAAATCGCTGTGGACTAAGATTAACCGAGATGTGCATGAGAGCACCTCCCTGTTTGTATGCACGTATACACATAACATACCAAACTTAATTATGACAAGTACTGTAATGCTATTGCTGATCCCAGGCGGTGACCAACACTCGTAGTTATTGATTAAATAAAAGCGTACTTTAAGAAAGGCAGAGCTCCAGGGTTTTTTTCCTACCATTGGGATTCACCAATACATATACTTAAATATTTAAAATGTAAACTAAAACCCTGAAGAATCTTAAAAGAAAGGTATACACATACCTAACGGGGCTAGTGGACCTCCTCGCCTCGATTTAACGTCGCCCCTGCCTTTATACATCAATATTATTTGAGAATAAACCATAAAGATGTTTTGACGTTTTCAGGTCACCGTAAATAACTTATTTTATGCGTTTTATGTGTAAGAGATAATTTCGATAGACGCAAATTTGACAGTGAACATGCGTGCCAATCAAGTTTCAAATATGTTTTTGCTTCCGAAGTAGAAAGCGGCGTATAATATATTCGAGTGAAAATAACATTAAATACACATACTGATTTGAAGATAATACATTCTCAATTAAATTGAAGTGGCGGGGCGTCTGCTGCATCGGGCAGTAAATGTGCGTCGGTTTGCCATGATTTATGTTCCATATGTTACTGTCTTTTTTTGTTTTCATGATTCAAGCACGAGTAGGAACGTTGAGATGTGGAATTACTCCACGTATGTTTTTCGGATTCAGGAAGTCCTAAGGATTCCGATAGATATGAAGGCCCCGTATACGTTTGACGGAATAAACATAGAGTTTACCGTTTGAAATCAATTTAGCTGAGAGCTGTCGAACTAACTCCGGTATTTTATCCCATTGCCCCTCTGAACGGCACCGCTCAATCTCGGTCTCCAGTCGTGAGCCAGACTTCTTGGCCGTCATTTTGGTGAGCGGCTTCGGCTTGGACCAAAACAGAATCGCTCTGTCGTCCTTACTAGTAGCGGTCAAGCTTGGTCTCTACAGACTATTGCTTTTCCGGTTCTGAATTTCAAAATATCTCACGCCGCCGGCACAAACAGACGCACGCACACACACACACACACACACACACACACACACACACACACACACACACACACACACACACACACACACACACACACACACACACACACACACACACACACACACACACACACACACACACACACACACACACACACACACACACACACACACACACACACGGATCGCATTTAATTAATGTCAACACATTCCGTTGAGAGGAACTGTTACAGCAGAGTCCGTTCACCTGCTATGTCCACGCCATGAACAATGTGGACAGCCTGGATATTTTTTTGTGAAATCAAAAAGATATACTTCCTGTAATTTTGGGCAAGTGACTGTTTCTGTCCGTCCCGTTCCCACACGACACAGTGCCCTTTGCGCTCCGTTTGATGGTAGCTACTAGCGACTATTATATACATAGGGTCACGTATCTCAAAAGAGAGCGCAATCTGGCGTCGTCGAGCTCGAAGGACAATATTGACATTTCCATATTAATTATTGTCAATGGGAGGCGGTATTGGAAATGTTGTATTGTTTAGTCACAGTCATAATGACGAAGAAAGAAGAAGAAGAAGAAGAAGAAGAAGAAGAAGAAGAAGAAGAAGAAGAAGGCAGAGTGTACCCATAGACTAGAGATTGACACAAACTACGCTTTACCGCTGAATCGTACGCTAACGGCGCCGCCCTTTTGAATGTGGCATTATTATTATTATTATTATTAACAATACGTTTTTGATGCCACAGAAAAACCTATCCTGTGATTGTAAAGTGACATTGAGAGTTTTGAAAGCTGCTCAGAAATGAAATGTATTATTATTATTATTATTATTATTATTATTATTATTATTATTATTATTATTATTATTATTATAAATGTACGTTACGAAATATAATTTTGTAACCCCTTTAACTTTCCCACACCGGTCGGTGGCGGGAGAAATGTGGGCTACAGTTTTTTACAGGACAGTTCTGCCACAACAAATATGGCGGTGGTGATTGCACCCTACACATCTCTATGTACATTTTATATCTGTGTTTTCAATAAACAGTAACAACATCGAGGTTGGTCTAAGAACCCAAGTGTGCTTCGTGCTATGGCAGACCTCTCATTGTATTTAACTAATATAAACGTTTCATTGGGACGAACTATGGAAGGTAATAAGGTGAGTCCACGTACGGCTTTGTTTTGTGTTGTTTCATTTTTGATCGAAGTCGACTGACATGTTGTGAATCACGTCCTTAGCTTGCATTATGTGTATGTATCGTTTTAACGCCAGTTTGGGATGATTTGTCGTAACTACTATTCATTCAATCCATCGGTGACGTTTTCCCCTCAGTTGTTTGTTATGGTTTTGATTTTGCTTTGTTTTTGTTCTAGCATACGTGGGCATATAACAAAGTGTTGCATATTTGAAACGTGAGACATAATGAAATGAGATTATTACAATGATATAAAAGGTATTGCAGTTTGGACTGCACTAAAAGATGCACAGTATCTAAATAGGGCGTGTGTGTGCTTGTTAAGACTCAAGACGAAGTGGAAGACTTCGAGAAAATGGAGATGGGTGACTCGGGTGTGAAGCAAGGAAGAGTGAAGCTTCCCCGCAGGACCATCTACTTTGCTAGTGGCGAAACAATGGAAGAGTACAGTACTGACGAAGAGGAAGAGGAGCCTGCGGAGAAAAAGGCGGTTAATGTGGACACGGTAAGTCAGTACACGTCAATAAAATGCACTTCACGCATGCTGTTTGTGAGACAATCACGGCTCTTTGGCCCAGGTTTAGATTGATTTATCTTATAATGTCATTGACTTTACATTTCTTTATCTCTCTTTTTTTATGAGAGACTTGTGATCTTGTGAATGAAAGAAAACAAACCGGATGCCACTTTCTATTAAGATTGTCCCCGTGTTTGTTTTCTAGTCGAAACTAACATGGGGTCCATACTTTTGGTTCCACATGTGGAGAATGGCCACCTCAACTATCTCAGGTAACACAACCTTAAAGGACAACCGACGTCTCCAGACAAGTTGTGTCCATAATTTGTAAAATGGCTTCAAATGACTTCTACTGAGCGTGTTTTACAAAGATTCCACCGCATATAGCTATATTTTACGTTTTAAGACTCGCGCTGAATATTCCGGAAGTCTTGTTTTTGAGTTGGTGACGAGGCCTCACGTTAAGTCACCGAAGGAATGCCCCTGACCGAAAAAAGGACACATTGTAGCAGTCCTTCCATCACGTCAATGCATTTGGCTGTACTTGGCTGGTCTGAAAACTTCGTGTAGCACCAAAAAAGAGGCAGAAGAGGGCGACAAAGCTCCATGTAAGGAATCAGCCTGTGGAAATGGGCTGATTAATTCCTTACAGGAGCTTTGTCACCATTTTCTGCCTCTTTGTGTGCTACATTTCCCGCCCCCAGATACCTCAAAATGGCATGGAATAAATTCTTTAATCGATTGCAAACATGTATCCTTTCCTCTTCAGAACTATTTGAATCATATTCATAATTGGAAGAGTAACAAGAAAGCATATTCTCTGAATCTGAAGCCATTGTTTTGATTCTCCAGCAAGGCAAGACGTCTTGATGTCACGAACAAGGGGGTGGGACCTTCTCAAACTGGCCACTTCCGGGTTCAATTTGAAGTAGTTTTTGGACACTAAGTCATTTTTATTGGTATTTTGCATTTGACTAAAATATCATACTGCGTGTTTTGGATAATTTAGATGCTATAAAACGTTTTTCTGATGTCAGTTAAGAAACGATGTCACTTTTTTAAGTGACGTCGGTTGTCCTTTAAATGATGTGCACACGACCCTTTACATTTAATTACCATACAGTACTTGGAATCTGTACAGAGGGAATATTAAACAAGCCTACAAAGCTCTGTTACTCAGATATTTGTGGTCGTAAAAATGAAACGATAAATTATCAAATCAGGAAACCGTGGCACAACAGTGACAATGCTATGAATTGGATGTACTATTAAAATGATGCCCACCCAGACACAGCTCTTTTTTAAACAAGAAAGAATGGGCAAATGACATTAAAATGGCAAACACACATGGACACCTCCGTTCCTAAAAAAAAGCTGAGTTTTGTCATAAAAACCGCGTGAAACAAAGTTTTAGTTTGAGGGTGTGCATATTTATGCAGCCCATGTCTTTTATATTTTCTCTTCAAAGCTTTGATTTTTTTTTCATTTGAGTTGTACAGATTGAATGATGATGATTATTATTAAAGGATTTATCCTAGTCTCATTTTTTTATTTTCCAAAAATCTGGAAAAGGAGTGCTTCGACTTTATATCCACTGAAGCTATCCTTGGTTACTTTCTGTGCAGACTTCAAGTTTGGAGTTGCTTTAATGTCAGTGCTGGATTAAAGACTTGGGTCAACTGTGTCAGAGAATATACATCTGCCAGTTTGGATATTCTCTTGTTGTATTCTAAAATGATTCTCACAAAAAAATGGTGATTTAAAAAAAAATGCGGGGGGCAAAAAACGCAAAATATAATCACCGCATTTATATCAAGTAACAACCAGATGGCACATAGACAATTTTGTCAGATTTACTGTGTGTTTGTATTTTAGTGTGTGACTACATGGGGGAGAAACTTGCTTCTTTTTTCGGCATTACTGCTCCGAAATACCAGTATGCCATTGATGAGTACTACCGTATTAAGAAAGAGGTAGGTGAAATCCACGTTAGCTTTGTTTATGTGTGACTCGCCTCACAGTATTTTAAATGATGGTGTGGTCCCACAGCAGGAGGAAGAAGAGGAGGAGAACCGTCTCGCTGATGAGGCAGAGCATCAATTTGCGGAGCAGCGAAAGAGGGAGATGAAAGATCTGACTCCGTCAACCGTTGAGCAGCCAGTAGCGAAAGGAGCTTCTTTTGTCAATGTGTCCTTTGATCACGAGCCTGAAGCAGCTCTCAACACTCCAAACAACAAAGTACCTTGTCCTCTACCTTCCTGACAATGAAAGACCTCTTTACTCGTGACGAGGATGAATGCTAATCTACTTATTTGTAATAATTATTATTTAATAATGTTTTTATGCTTGCATTTTGCTCAAACAGGACTCAGTTAACACGGGAGTAAAACAGGTTGATCTTACTGCGTTGGCATCAGCGAATTGTCTAGCTGGATTTCTAAAAAAAAAAAAAAAAATTACCAACGAACATTAATTGACAAGGAGAGCAGCAGAAAGGTCTTAACACCATTCGATGTAGCAGTACAAATGCAGATTTGTTCTCCGTTTGAGATATTTCAGTGCCTATACTGTATGTTGTCTATGCATCTTGACCAGATGATGTCATTCATCCATCGGATTTCAGTTTTTTTCTCATCAGAGTTTCATTTTGACATAATAAAGCTACTTATGTCGCCATTGTGTTCATAGTTTTGCCTCTTGTGACCGATACAAAGCAACTGCATTATTATGAAGATGATAGGTAGTCCAGTACTAGACTAAGATAATAAGAAAACGATTTGTCCCACAATGGAGAAATTTGATATTTAAACCAGAAAGGTTATGAGAGGAAGAAGGTAGAAGAACAAAAAGTAAAGGAGCTTCTGCAAAGGCAGGCAATCATGCGGAGGTAACTTGAAGTTATAAAATAATACATGCCACATAACACACATTCAATTTTAACCACTTTCACTAGTTGCGATGATGTCATTTTCTTGGGCTGCTGGATCTTTTATAAATGCATTGAGTGTGAAATAAAGATACCGCAGCATTGTCAAGATGGACATTTATTTCGGAAAAATTCAGAAAGTGCATGTACTTTTATCCAGTGAAAATGAGAAATTTAGATTTAGATCTAAACCCAGACGTACTAGAGCCATAAAGCATTGAGGAGTGTAAACATCTTAACATGGTGGTCCTTACAGGTAAAAAAAATGTTGTGCCTATATGTTTTCCTGTGAGCCATAATCATTTTTACAGGCACGGGGAAGAGTCCGGCTTTTGAAAAAAAGAGGGGGTTACCAAGTTGGAGACGCAAACAGAATGTAGTCATAAGAAGTAAAGAACCTCATGTTCAGTTTAGCTATTCTAACCAGTTTCTCACCATTGCTTGTTTAGTGGTATTTCCATATTAACAGAGTAAATGCCTTCTACAAATACTTCTTGGCAATTTCATTATTCCTTTGGGGGCAATTTTTCCCTGTGTTATTTTCTATACTACATTCATTGGTTGCCCTTGAGTAGTAAATTGAAATAATTTTGTCTTTATAAAATGTTGAAGTACTGGAGTTACTTTTGTTTACTGTTCATATGCTTAAAACTGGTGATTAAAAGGACAACCGACACCATTTTTTTGTTTCCGAACTGACATCAGAAAAACGTTTTATAGCATCTAAAATACTCAAAACACGCATGCTGATATTTTTAGTCAAAACTACTTCAAAATGACCCCAGAAATTGTGAGTTTCATAAGGCCCCGCCCCCTTGTTCGTGACATCACGCCAGGACGTCTTCGCCTTGCTCTAGAATCAAAACAACGGCTTCAGATTCGGAGAAGATGCTTTCTTGTTACTCATCCAGTTATGAATAGGATTCAAATAGTTCTGAAGAGGAAAGCATTAATGTTTGCAATCGATTAAAGAAGTCTTCGGGTCATTTTGAGGCATCAGGACTGATGTGTAGCACCCAGAACATGCAGAAGATGGCGCCCAAGCTCTGTTGGAAATGGGCTGATTTGTCTGCTGGGAATTTGTGTCAACTAGAATCAAATAGTAGTCTTGGTGCAACACGCGACGATTCACCATCGCGTTATTTATGTATTTTCCTTCTAATTTCGCCATCAATACGGATCAACACAAAGTTTTCAGACCAAACAAAGTACCCAAAATGCAGTGTGTGTTGCTTTCTCGGTCAGGGGCGTTCCAGACGTGACGTCACGTCAGGCATCGTCATCAACTCGAAAACAAGACTTCCTGAATATTCAGCGCGAGTCTTAAAACATAAAATATAGCTATATGCATGCGGTGGAATCTTTGTAAAATACGCTCAGTAGAAGTAATTTGAAGTGATTTTACAAATTATGGACACAACTTGTCCGGCCGGAGGCGTCAGTTGTCCTTTAAATGCAATAAAATGTCATCAATGTTTTTATTTTTGCTTTTTAATAGCGTGGCCCCTGGGGGAAAACATGCATTTGTGTGAACTGGGGCTGAAAACCACCAACATTTTTGTTTAGGAGTCATCATGATTGGCTGTGGTTGTGCCCTCGCTGTCATTGGCAACAGGTGCCTCTCTGTTCTCGTATGTCCAGAAGCCATTGAGGTCAATCAGGATACTGGTGACCGTGTCACCCTGACAACTGTTTACTAAGTCCTGGAGTGTGATTTTACAGGGGTCTTTAGGCTTCACCATGTCAAAGATCTCATCCTGGAAAGAATGTACTGTCAGAAATTCCTCGACAGGAGCATAAAATAAAGTTTAAGTTACGTGTGAGACTTTACCTTGACATCCAGGAGGGAGACAGGCACTTGACAGTGCACTCTCATCTGTTCTTGGATGGCCTAGCAACAAAACAAACAAAATGCATATTGACCAAGTGACATGATTTTGATAAATAGGCATATTAATCATAAAGGTAATTTGATTGCATTAGTTTTTTTTACCCTAAAGAAATAGTTGAGGGAGAAGACATTCAGGTACCCTTGATTATCCATGTCTAAAAGTTTAAAAATATACTGCAGCGCCGCTGGCTCCTTTTTGTTTTCCAAGGCCAACACAAAGTCTAAATATGTCTTGTAATCCTGGTAAAAGAAAAACAAGTTGAACAAAACAACAACCAAGTTTCTCACAGTGAACAAAGTAATGTGCTTGCAAAGTAATCTCCCAAAGAAACCACAAATGAAGATTATGTTGATGTAGAGAAGACATTTTAATGCCATCCATCCATCCATTTTACGTACAGCTTATTCCTCATTAAGGTCGCGGGGGGTGCTGGAGAGACACCCCGAATTGGTTGCCAGCCAATCGCAGGGCAAACAAAGACGTACAATAGTCACTCTCACACTCACACTTAGGGACAATTTGGAGTGGTCAATCTGCTGCCATGCATGTTTTTGGAGTGTGGGAGGAAACCGGAGGACCTGGAGAAAACCCACGCGGGCCCGGGGAGAACATGAAAACTCCACACAGGGAGGCCGGACCGGGACGCGAACCGGCGACCTCTGCACGGTGAAGCCGGTGTGCTAACCACTCGACTACCAGGGCGCCAATGCCAATTTCAAAATAAAATAAAATTCAACTCGTTCAGTGGCCTGGTGTACCAGTGGCTAGCGCGTCGACCTCACGGTGCAGAGGTTGTGAGTTCAAATCCCACTCCCGCCTCCCTGTGTGGCGTTTGCATGTTCACCCCGGGCCTGTGTGGGGTTTGTCCGGGTCCTCTGGTTTCCTCCCACATTTCAAAAACATGCATGGCAGGCTGATTGAACACTCCAAATTGTCCCTAAATGTGATTGTGAATGCGAATGGTCGTTCGTTTCTGTGTGTCCAGCAGTCCTTCATCACGTCAATGTATTTTGCTGTACTGTTTATCTGAAAACCTTGATGTTACATTCAAAAGCCGCCAGCAGAGGGAGTCCAAGCTCCATGAAAGGAATCTATCAGCCTGTGGAAACGGGCTGATTCATTCCTCACGGGAGCTGGTCGCCATTTTTGGGTGCGACATTCCCCCCTGCCCGTTTGCCTCAAAATGACACGGAATAAAATCTTTAATCGATTGCAAACATGTATGCTTTCCTCTTCAGAACTATTTGAATCATATTCATAACTGGATGTGTAACAGGAAAGCATATTATCGGAATCTGAAGCCATTGTTTTTATTCTCCAGCAATGCAAGACGTCTTGGCGTGACGTCACGAACTGGGGGCGGGACTTTCTGAAAATGCCCAATTCGCAGCTCAATTTTTTTGCAGATTTTGGACACTTTAAGTCATTTTTATTGGTGTTTTGCATTTGAATAAAAATATCATACTGTGTGTTTTGGGTATTTTAGATGCTATAAAACGTTTTTCTGATGTCAGTTAAAAAACAAAAAAGTGACGTCGGTTGTCCTTTAAGAATGAATGACTGTCTGTGTCTTTTTGATTATGTTGTCATATTATTTGTGATTTTGTTTTTTTTTTACTTCAAGACAGCACCGCGAGAGTGGCTGCCTTTCCAGCAGCTCCTGTATTTTGTTTTTATACTTTTTTCTTTCCTTTCCTCTTCCTTTCATAGCTTTGCTGCTGTGAAATGTAATTTTTTCCACTGCGAGACGAATAAAGGTACATCTAATCCAAAATGAATGTAAAATAAACTCATTCATGGGTGAAAACATAACATTTTTGTTACTTTCACTCAAAAGGTGAACTGGAAGAAGTTAAACACGCACGAAAAAGAGGATTCCCTTGCAAAAAAACGAAAACTAACAGGGAATGCAAAAAACTGAGTGGAGGCAACACTGCGAGGGAACATTTTTTTTCCTTCCATGTCATCTTTGGGTGTTTGTAGTTTAGTGTGAATGAATAGCCAAAATAAAAAGACTCCAAGATATGTACCATTTCGCCATCGTAAGTGAAGCACTCCTGAAACACTCGCTCAAGGAAGACTGAGGTGAGCGTGGCTGTGCCGTAACGTGACAGCTCCTCCTTGCTTAGCATCCCATTATGGTCCTTATCCAGGTTGAGGTACTGCCCTGTCACACAAAGACAACAATTACAGAAACTTTAGGCACAAAAGCCAGAATGTGTATTGAGCTGATTTTCCACTAGAACATCCAAATAACTTTGTTTTGAAAGAATACAATGTAAACCATACATTTGTCCACAGAAAATTCAACCACTAGAAACAAATAATTTGAGAGGAAAAATGTAAAACTCACCGTAGACTCTGAGAGCCGAAGGTGCCGAGAACCAGTTGGACTCTTGACTCTCTTTTGACAACTCTTCATCTCTTAACTGGAAAGACAGAAGGACAGGCAAGTGGAACCGCAAGGCATGAGAAAAATATACATACGCTTGCAAGAAAAAGTAGCCAGAATTAATTGGATATCTTCATGTGCTATCACTTTCATCTAAGTCATAACAATAGCCAGACAACTCTGACACAATTCCCTGATTTTTTATGGAACAAGCATTGTCAGCAGGGTTAGTTCAGGGTGGGAAAGTATGTTTACCCTGAGGCTAATAAATTCTTTAAATAGGTAATCAGAGTAGAGAGTCAAGCAACTTCGAGCCTAATTTTCTAAAATCTCAAATAACAGGCCCAAAATTGCATGATTCCACCAACGGATTACGCGTACTGTTTGCAGACATGTTGCACATGATATACACCACAATTTTAATCTTTTACTAAGATCTCAAATAGACAACAGGTGTAAATGTGGAGGAACGTTTGCGTTTTAGGTCGTACTTGTGTTTTCCTCCGAGAACAATGTATAGCATTTTCATATCTCAAAGCATTATTATTATCATTATCAACAACAAATTGTCAACTTAAAGGTTCCTGCCCAACACAAATGATGTGCATTTTCCAACACACACTCCAAAAAAAATTGGCAAGTACTTTGTGAGCTCTGCACAGCTATTATGGAATGAAGATCATAGTTAACGGCACCCCTCTCTCTCCCGGCAAATTGGCGTTTTCGTGTTTATTATGTTTGTTAAAGTCATTATAAGTGCCTGCACGCTGGGTCAGAGAGGACAGTCATTTCATATGTGCTGTATGTCATGCATATTAGCATATTTGACAACAAAGCTGACTTTGACTTTGAACTATGGACTAAACGAAAAGAGAGACCAGAAATACTTCTAAGGATATCCCCTTGTCTCTGACGAAGACGGAAGTATACGCTGAAACATGTCAGGTATTTGAACACCTACAATACACTGTTTGTAAGAAAAGAATCTGTTTTAAATTAGATATCAAGTAGACAGGATGAACTTAATACAACCATTTACCCTTGTGGTCACGCCGTAGGTCAATTTAGAATACCCAATCAACCTACGAAACTGAAGGTTGGACCTTTCTGTCATAAATCAATCAAATATTTATCAAATACAATAGACTATCTACAAGAGGTTGGATTTTTAAAACGTGAAAACATATGATTGATTAACAACGAAATTAAACAAGGGTTTGAGCAAAACCAGCATGGGTACGACTAAGAGGATGCACATAACCCCTTAGTTTTCTTTATATATTCTTTGCGCCTCCACTAGTCTAAAATTATTAAGATTGTGTTGGTGGAATGAGTTCAGCAGCTAAAGCCGCCTATTTTCTTTCTGTCAGTTGAACACGACATTATAGATACTTGGTTGTCAGGTAACAACCGATCATAACTTTTATGTTTTCTGAAGCTGAACATTTTTTGATCGAGAGCAAGTGGCTCTCGATATATGTATATGCATATATCGATCAAGTATATGGGTGCCCATATACTTCTTCAGAGAAAATATGGGGTTCACTTCCCCTTTAAAGGACAACCGACGTCTCCGGACAAATTGTGTCCATAATTTGTAAAATGGCTTCAAATGACTTCTACTGAGCGTATTTTACAAAGTTTCCACCGCATATAGCTATATTTTACGTTTTAAGACTTGCACTGAATACTCCGGAAGTCTTGTTTTTGAGTTGGTGATGATCCGTACGTGACGTCACTGAAGGAGCGCCCCTGACCGAAAAAAAAGGACACATTGTAGCAGTCCTTCCATCACGTCAATGCATTTTGCTGTGCTTGTTTGGTCTGAAAACATCATGTTGCACCAAAAGGAGCCAGAAGAGGGCGACCAAGCTCCATATAAGGAATTTATCAACCTGTGGAAACGGGCTGATTAATTCCTCACAGGAGCTCGGTCGCCATTTTCTGCCTCTTTTTTGGTGATCCATTTCCCCCCCAATGTTGCCTCAAAATGGCACAGAATAAATTATTTAATCAATTGCAAACATGTATGCTTTCATCTTCAGAATTATTTGAATCATATTCATAACTGGATGAGTAACAAGAAAGCATATTCTCCGAATCTGAAGCCATTGTTTTGATTCTCCAGCAAGGCAAGATGTCTTGGGGGGACACCACGAATAAGGGGACGGGACCTTCTGAAACTCGGCATCTCCGAGGTCATTTTGAAGTTGTTTTGGGACATTTTAAGTCATTTTTACTGGTGTTTTGCATTTCACAGCCAGTCAAAAATATACTGTGTGTTTTGGGTATTTTAGATGCTATAAAACGTTTTTCTGATATCAGTTAAGAAACAAAAAAGTGACGTTGGTTGTCCTTTAATGGTTATTAAATTGTGCACACGGACACATGCACACATTCATGAGTGCGCACGCACACGCCCACACGCGCACACACACACACACACACACACACACACACACACACACACACACACACACACACACACACACACACACACACACACACACACACACACACACACACACACACACACACACACACACACACAACACAGGATTAAAAACTAAATTAAAAAAGGAAAATCACGGTTTACCTCTAATAAATCATCCAGAAAGCTGCACGCCAAGATGTCTTGGATTTTAATCTTCCCTGAAAAAGAAAAATAAACGCCACATCATAAGACTCGCCTAACAGCATTCATTTTTCTCAAAAGCCGACAACGGGCCTTATAGACCAATTTGCCTTATACAGTATATGGATCAATAGTCTGATATTTTATATGTAGTGTTTTAAATGATGCTTAAAGTGCTTTGTTTACAGCTATAGCAGTTGAGAAAGCACTATATACATTAAGCTATATTATATTTTATTGCGTTCCCTTTAGCATAGCTCCAACTAGTGGAGGCATAATGCAACCCTATCTACAGTACTATTGTAACTTCTATTCTATGTGCCTCATCATGCAGTGAGCCCTATACATTAAAACAGTTAAAATAGGTCATTCATTGAAGGTGCATCCTGTGGTGCGGAAAATAGGGTAACTCAAGTACAGAAAAGATTATGAACAGTTTTTCTTCACACACTATAATTGATGTTTCAATCTGCTCTTGAAAGGAATATATCAGAATCAGAAAACCTTTAATCGTCCCACGATGGGGAAGTTTGCAGTCCACAGCAGCAATTTGAAAATTTAGTTGTGATGTTTCACTCCTACTTGAAAATTATTTTAAAAATATGATTGCTATTGCATCAAAATATTTCTTCCTGTGTGTACTGTAGCTTCTAAAGACATGGAATCTTCTTTTTCTTTGCTTTAATTGTTCATTTTTTACACTTTCACCTACCATATTTTCCATGTACCTAAGGCATACCTAAAAGCATTCAATTTAAAAAAAACATGAAAAAAAACTGTCTGCCCGGTAATCTGATGCACCTAATTTAAAGACATTCACTTTATAGCTAGTGCGGCTTTTACTCAGGAGCAAATTCTTGGCCGGAAAACACGGTATGTGCCATGTGTGTGATATGGTAGCTCATTCTCAAAGTTGTTTCACTCTGATGTAGCTGGACAGAACCGACTATAAATACATAAACTGTATTGACTTTATTTGTAACTGTGTTGCGAAAAGTGTTCAAGTAGCATTCGGCATGACTCTCACATTCGTGTTTAGCAAATGTTTTGTGCATTTTGTCAACAATCGAACTATTCCGGTGTATGTTCAAACAACATGCCTTCCAGGTTGCATCTGTGCTGGAAAGTCACATAACTTGCAAAGTGATGAAAGCTATTTGAATTATATAGCTATATGAATTAAAAAGATATGAACATTAAATAGGTCACACATATTGTAGTAGTTCTATAAATGCTTCAAATTCAGTTTGTGATGATACATCAATAAACCTATAAATGGTGTCTCACCAGTACGAAGAGGGTCGAGGAAAAAGAAAAACTTGCGGACAGCAGTACAAACATAAAAGTAGTAAAATGACTTCTCCAGTCCATCCAACTGAGGTAGTGTGGGGATCAACTCCAAAATATAGTTCTCCAGATCCTACAAAAAAAACTATTTATATTATGATGTTTATTATCATTACTAGTATCATCCATCTATTCAATTTTTAGTAGCTCAATGGGGTCGCAGCTCAAAGCTCACATTCACGTGTGGATAATTTACAGCAGGGGTGTGAAAGTAACTTTTGTCATGGGTCATATTGTAGTTAGTTTCCCTAAGAGGGCCATGGTGACTGTGAATTTTGTAAAAAACTTATAAATTGTTAATCACCAACACATTTTACATATTCAGTGCGGAATAAATCGTTGGATATGTATCTTTTGAATAAAAATTCAAGACTACTGATTTGTTCTGCCGGTGTTGACATTAATGTAATAAGGACAACTGACACAATTTTTTTGTTTCCTAACTGTCATCAGAAAAACGTTTCATAGCATCTAAAATACCCAAAACAAGCAGGCTTATATAGTCAAATGCAAAACACCAATAAATGAAAAATAAATGACTTAAAGTGTCCCAAAATTGCCACAAAATGAGCTTGAAACTGGGGAGATTCAGAAAGTCCCGCCCACTTGTTCGTGACGTCACGCCAGGATACTCCTTCACAAACCGCCTTGCTCCAGAATCAAAACAATGGCTTCAGAGAGTTCAGATTTGTCCGCTGGAAATTTGTGTAAACTTACACCTTCTTTATGCGTGTTACCGCAATTGGCTGCGACACACAACAATTCATCATCGCGTTATTTGTGTCGTTTTCCTTCTAATTTCACGATCAACACGCTGTTTTCAGACAAAAAAAGTACTCAAAATGCATTGCGTGTCGCTTTCTCGGTCAGGGGCGTTCCGAATCAACTCGAAAACAAGTCTTCATGAATATTCAGTGCGAGTCTGTAAAATATAGCTATATGCGATGGAATCTTTGTAAAATGCGCTCAGTAGAAGTCATTTGAAGTGATTTTACAAATTATGGACGCAACTTTTCCGAAGGTGTCAGTTGTCCTTTAAATCCGTACCAAGATACTAGTGCAGCGTGTTCTACCGGAAACAAATTCCTTGTGTGTTCTACATACTTGGCAATAAAGATGATTCTGATTCTGAGATAGTGCTTGCAATATGTCAATAGTTCTTAACATGGGTTCGATCAGTCTCGATCAGTGAATCAGTCTCAGGGTTCAACAAAGACAAAGATATACCTGGCTCAACATGCCAATTAGTCATGACACGCTAATGTCATAACTAATTGTAATGCATCTCTAGCTGCAGACGATCAAATTACATTGCTTGTTGTTTCAGTGTTGTGGGTAATTTGGTTCGCTCAATGTATGACTTTTAAAAACTTGTGTCTTTGGTGAATGTGCTTATGAACTGGTTGGGTTCTGTACTTCAAACAAGGTTAAGAACCACAGCTTGATGTCACAATGGATTGATTACATTTGACAATTAGAAATTTAGATTTAGACTTGATTTATATTGAGACTTGATAATGGAAATGTGTACATGCTCAATTTGCCCAAGATCTGGCCTTGAGTTTAACACCTTTGATTTAGAGTCTTCAATTAACCTAATGTACATGTTTTCGGAATTTGCAAGAAATTCCAGACTAGAACATGCAAACTCCACACTGGAAGGCTGGAGCTGAGATTTGAATTCAGCCACCATTATTATGATCCTCATATTTTAAAGGGAACAGATTTTCTCTGTCGCTATGAATTAAAGAGGGAATACTTACAGACTCTCTGAGGAAACCTTGTCCCGCCACATCATAGAGACTCAGGCCAATCCGGGTCTGATGGAGCCAGACTGTATACAATTTGGGGCTTTAGTTCTTCCACTCAATGATGCATCGTGGGACTCATTCGATGCATTATGACAACTTATACTGCGTGTTTAACAGCCAATTGGTAAAGATAGACTAATAAAAATGGTTAAACACAATATGGATTTATTAAGTTGGGTCTTATTATCCAACAACTGTCTAGAATTGAAATTGAAATTATAATTCTTGCAGAATCAAACAAAATGAAGACATGATGAGAAAGTTATACCTTTCCTCAAGACGTAATTGAAGAACTGCATGATTGAGATCCTGCCGTAGGGGTCACTGTGGATCAGTTTGGCATAAACTCTGGCTGTGAAGAATTTACTGAGGGTAAAAAACGTGGTGGCTGATTATTCATTCTTGGTGCATAGATCTTAGATATACTATTCATTTACTCATTGATTTTCTTATCCGCTTAATCCTCACAAGAGTCACGGGTGGTGCTGGAGCCTATTCGACCTGTCTTCTGGCATGAACTCATTGCCAATCACAGGGCATACAGAAATGAACAACCATCTGCACTCACAATCATACATAGGCACAATTTGCAGTGTTCAATCAGCCTGCCATGCATGTTTTTGGAATGTGGGAGGAAACCGGAAGGCCCAGAGAAAACCCATGCAGGCCTGGGGGAAACATGCACACTCCACACAGGGTGGCTGGAACAGAGACAGAACCCATGACCTTTGCACTGTGATGTCAACGTGCTAACCACTCAACTGCCTCTGCAGATTTTATTTTAATTAGGTTTAGATTTAAATACATCTGGGGCAAGAAATATGCTCGATTGGTCCAGTTACTTTCTGTAGTAGTATTTATTTAGCTTCAGATTAAGTCAAAGAATCCCATTGTTTGTGTGTGATAAGTACAACTGTAAAATGTGTGTCTTGGCTGAATGCATGTTCAATAATTGCTGCAGGTACTTCAAACCAACCAAATACAAAAACTGTCTAAATATAGAATTAATAATAGCTTCAAAATAGTTCATGAGTGTTTTTAATGAACATCAAATAAATGAACAATTAATTTACACAAGTCTTTTCTCATCAGCTGCTATTTAACGACTGCTTCATTGAACTTACTTGCACTTGGGCCCGGCCATGTCACCCACCTCCAGATAGGCTTCATAACTGATCATAGCCTCTTCACTATTGACTGGAGGCACTTGGTGCTTCTCAAGCAGAAACCACAAATTCTACAGAGAGACAGGCGGACAAACAGGAAAAAAACAGGTGTAACTTTTATATATATATCACTTTTAAAGTAATGCACGTCGTACAGTGATACAGAAAAAGAATAATAAGCCACACACATTGGAAGGGGCATTAAGGAACAGGTTTAAGGAAAACTCCTGGGGAGGTTGATAATGGCTTTGCTTTCCATTCCGACCCATTAGTTTAAAAAGGTAAATTCCGTTTGGAATTCCTGTTTCGTAGTCTAAATATATGCATCTCACCTTGTAAATATTGGCTCTTTGAAATGTTTTTAGAAGCAATGCGAGTCAATTTGTGCTACCTGGAGTTCCTCGTGGTCCAACAGTTCTCTACTCTTCCTCTGGAGGAAGACCGCTCTAGATTCCTCTCTCAGTTTCTGGAGTAAAACTTCATCCTCCGCTGGCAGCTGTCAAGAAAATAAAACCAACCCATTTTTTAAAATAGCACACATTTAATGTGTACTCATTCGTAATAATTAATCATCACTTAGAATTAAACTTATACTTATTACGTCACTTTATATACGTCACTTCCTCACTTTACATATGTCACTACCTCACTTTACATACGTCACTGCCTCACTTTCCATACGACACTACCTCACTTTACATACAGAAATTACATGTATTGTCTGTTGTCAATTGTATGTCTTTTTTAGCCACGTTATAAGTGCCTTGCATGTCTTGCACGCTGGGTCCGAGAGGACATTAATTTCATCTGTGCTGTATGTCATGCATATTAGCATATTTGACAATAAAGCTGACTTTGACTTTATAGTTGATTATTTGAGCTCTCATGTGAAGTTAAAGCCCCATATTTAAATCAGAATCAGAAAGCCCTTTCTCGTCCCACAATGGGGAAGTTTACTTTTGCCACATCCCTACAGAGACAGACAGACAGAGACAGACCCAGACAGAGACATACAGACAGACAGAGACAGACACAGACAGACATAGACAGACATAGACAGATAGATAGATACCGCTGATGAACAAATTTTCATATTAGATAGACGTCCACGAATGTATTTGTGAGCAGAGTTAATACCCTAAAGTAGAATCGAGGAATATTCTTGTAGGATTTGTTTTTGTCACTTCCGCCCTTCCATTCGGAATAGTATTTGCCGAAGAGATCCATTTCTTCAGATTTCTTTTCTTCTTGGCTTCTTTCATCTGGGCGGCAACAAAAACAGACGAGGTAAATGAAAATTGATCGGTCATCAAAATGAAAGGTCAGCAAGCCGAAGTTAGCATTAGCACTTACCTTTGTTTGCTTTTGCTAGCCTCCTTTTTAAAATATCCGACCACTCACTCCGATTTTTTTTCGCCATGAGTGTTTTCAAAAGATTGCCAAACTACATCCAAATTGTTTTTCACAACTCAGTTGTCGAAATCATGGTATTCCTGAAACTTGCAAGGGTACCTCAGTAGAAAGGTTGTATTGAACTGTGCTTCCTGTTAAAAGTGACTTTTTTCAAAATAAATATATTAGGAATGTAGTGTTTCTTGTTGTGAAAATCTTTGTATGGTGACAGACTTCCTTTCGGTCACCTCTTGTCGCATGCTGATTGCGCCATACACGCGACACAGCTAACTTATGCTGTTCTACAAACGGTGAAAAATACCACAATTCCAATTTGAGTAGAGATTTCACGTGCAAGTCGGACATATGTATGTTTAAAACGACACATTGTTTGGGTTGTCTCCTTTTCACCGTGTTTATTAATATGCGGCGGTTTTATGCTGAGCTATGTGGGAGAATTTGCATTCTTACAGTTTGTTTACAATTTTTTAAATAAATATTGGGATTTCAAGATCGTTATTCAGTTCGAAGCATAAGAAGAGCGAACTGACCATGGGGTCCAGTGTGATACTAAGCCTTAAGCGGTGCCTTAGGTGTCCATTCCCTTTCATTAATCAAGGATCTTTAATGTTACTTGCGTTGTCGAACACGGCACACTTGAAGTGCTCCATGGACTGGAGCTCCGGCCAAAAATTGAGCAGACACAACAGTCGGCAGACACATTTGCAGAGCAAATTAAAAAATAGCGCCGTTAGACAAAAGACAGACGAGTCTTGGGACAGTGTAACAGATGGGGAGGGCAATACCTTTTTTCGACGGAAACATGTTCCCATCTCCAAATACGTGTTCGCTGCTGGTACAGCGAAAAGGACTGCAGAGATGCTGAAGAGAAAGGCAGGTTTCCCCCCAGAAGAGAATCATAACGAGGACACATTCGCGAGGAAAGGTAGGGCAAAGTGAACTTTCAAGAATCCATCAAGTATTACCGTCCTGTTACATATTCTGTGTAATTAATACAGGCGGTGCGAGGGTTAAAGCTTGTTTTATTTTTGAGCCTGCAATTATAGAATATGTTTGATCCGTTATTGAGTTTTTTTCATGTGTATTTTATCAAGACTCATCTGTTTTAAAGGAAAACTGCAGCCTCCTGACCAGCCGTTATCTGTTGAGGAATGGAAGAAATTTAAGGAGTCTCTTGGAAGTCCAGAACGATTTGACACAAGCATGTTGTCGACACTATTAAAATGTGGGGCCGAGTTAGATATTGCCAAGTAAGAGGACTAACTGGTGTCTATGTGACACATAAACTCTTGTCAATCATCCCCGCTTTTTAAATAAGCTCCTGTCATTCGGTACTCATGTTTAATGATTCATTGCAAATTCTTGTATGGTCTGCTTTGCCTTAGGTCTCTTCTATCATTTCTTGCCACAGAAACAGGAACCATTTCCTATAAAATCCTATTGCAGTATCTGGCAATATGTGTGAATGGCAATCATGACAAAGAAGTATTTGACGTCTACAATATTATGCGAGACAGCTTCCCCTCTTTGGATACCGGTGCTTATAGCCTCTTCATCAAGTCTTTCAGCCGCACGGCAAGATGGCGAGAGTCTATCAGTCTCCTACAAGACCTTAAGAAAGTAAATAAACTGTGTTTTTTAACGTTTTGCTACACATTTTCATCATTCCGCAGCAAAGTGGAGACCAGTGTTGTGACAGCGACTGTGTTGTCATCTGATTTGATTGTCATCTCTACAGGTTGTGACCCCATCGCCTCGCAGTTATGGCAATATAATTGCTGCAGCCATGCTAAACGGTGATCCAAGAACTGCCTGGACTCTTTATGATGAATTATTGGCAAAGGGCCTTATCCCACAACATGAGACTTGGACCAGTCTTTTTAAGAGAGTTGGTGTGGAAGACGAAGAGACCATGTTGCTGAGTGAGCAACGAGAGAGATTGCTGGGAACTCTGGTGTACATGAGGAACAACCAAATTTACCCGCAGCTGAGTCTGGCTAACAGTATCAAGACCTGGTTTGAAAGGTACAGGACATTGATAAAGATAACTGGTTCATGAAATTGAGAGTTTAAGGAGCATATATCTGTGCTTGATAAGCAGTTGTACAAAAGCAATCTCCTACCACGTGCTTTTGACAGAAATGTATGTCATGGTGCCATTGGCTCATCCTGTGAATGTCATCCGTCCTGTTTTCGAGAGTTGGTCATGGGACATTTGGCAGTACAGAACAATTGGCAACCCTGTGTGATGGATTAAAATGAGTGAATTTTTGCATTTAATTCATATTGCACAAATGCAATAACAAAACATAGCAAAGAAAATGTTTTGCTTGAGTTTCTTTTAAAAATTCATCCTGCTTTTTTCCATGTCATTTTAGCATATTGTGTACTACTGTAATCTAAT